>NC_143014.1:231805024-231980024 GCF_055824585.1 Amblyomma mixtum | reverse complement strand
AGGGACCTCACGATTTGTCTTATAAAAATAATGAAAGCGGTTTCTATTGCAGCCGTGATTCACACTCACACCACGGCCACCATGGTCACTGATTGCGTTGTTCTGATAAGGAAAGTGTAACTATTTTTGTGCCTGTTCGTTTCTTTCTGTCAAGTATATAAATTGAAGCTGTAGCTAGACATGTTGCCATTGAAGTGCACCGAGCCATCTTGCAGGCTCTCGGGATATGCGTTTGAGTTCTTCAGTAGACTGCCTATCCATTAACACAAAAAATTTAGGTGTAAGTATGAACTTGCGCACGTATTTATGTGATCATACGGGACAATTGACTCGTGCACGCACGAACGCACGCGCGCACACACACACACACACGCAACACGCACACACACACGCAACACGCACACGCACGCACACACACACACACGCACGCGCGCACACACACACACACAGCCGCCGCGGTGGCTCAGTGGCTATGGTGCTCGGCTGCTGTCCCGAAAGACGCGGGTTCGATCCCGGCCGCGGCGGCTGAATTTCTTTGGTGGAGAAATTCGAGGCCCGTGTACTGTGCGATGTCAGTGCACGTTAAAGAACCCCAGGTGGTCGAAATTTCTGGAGCCCTCCACTACGGCGTCTCTCACAGCCTTAGTCGCTTTGGGACGTTAAACCCCATAAATTAACTAACTAACTGACCAACTAACTAACTAACTAACTGACTAACTAACTGACTAACTAACTAACTAACTAACTAACTGACTAACTGACTAACTGACTGACTAACTGACTAACTGACTGACTGACTAACTGACTAACTAACTAACTAACTAACTGACTGACTGACTGACTGACTGACTGACTAACTAACTGACTGACTGACTGACTAACTAACTGACTGACTGACTGACTGACTGACTAACTAACTGACTGACTGACTGACTGACTGACTGACTAACTGACTAACTAACTAACTGACTAACTGACTGACTGAATGACTGACTAACTGACTGACTGACTGACTGACTGACTGACTAACTAACTGACTGACTGACTGACTAACTAACTGACTGACTGACTGACTGACTGACTAAATAACTAACTAACTAACTAACTAACTAACTAATTGACTGACTGACTAACTAACTAACTAACTGACTGACTGACTGACTGACTAACTAACTAACTAACTGACTGACTGACTGACTGACTGACTGAGTGACTGACTGACTGACTGACTGACTAACTGACTGAATGACTGACTGACTAACTAACTAACTGACTGACTAACTGACTAACTAACTGACTGACTGACTGACTAACTGAATAACTGACTGACTGACTGACTAACTGACTGACTGTCTGACTGACTGACTAACTAACTAACTGACTAACTGACTGACTCAATGACTAACTAAATACCTAACTGACTAACTGACTAACTGACTAACTAACTAACTAACTAACTAACTAACTAACTGACTGACTTACTAACTAACTGACTGACTGACTTACTAACTGACTAACTAACTGACTAACTGACTGACTAACTAACTAACTAACTAACTAACTAACTAACTGACTGACTGACTGACTGACTGGCTGACTACCTAACTACCTACCTAACTAACTAATTAACTAACTAACTAACTAACTAACTAACTAACTAACTGACTGACTGACTGACTGACTGACTCACTAACTGACTGACTGACTGACTAACTGACTGACTGACTGACTGACTAACTAACTAACTAACTGACTGACTAACTGACTAACTGACTAACTGACTGACTGACTGACTAACTAACTAACTGGAAAAATAAACCTTCAGTTGTAAGTGAGCGGTGTGTGTGTCTCGTATACTTCCTTGTCCTTGTGTAGTTTGCGCTGTTCTGCCTTGTTAGAAATCAGAACTATATTCCCGCGACGCATGGATGAGGACAGAAGTTTTCGTTTTCTCAGACCCTGAAAAACTTCGGCGAGGATTTGGTTAAGTTCTTTTCTAAAGCATTGATACAATTGGGCAGTTGTATCGTCTGGGCTGAGTGATTTATTGTTAGGGAGCTTTGCTATGATGTGTTTTATTTCGTCTGCAGTTATTGAGAAGTTGGTTGCCTCCATAATCTCTTGAGGAACCTCCGGTAGTTCATGAAACACATGAACTGATAGGCACGTTGATCAGATATGATTGGTAGTGCGGGAGCGCAGCGGCAGGACGCCACAGGGAGAGAAGGGACGATACACAGCACCTGGGGCTTCGCGTGGTACGAAATCTGGCGGGGTACTCGGCCGGAACAGAGTGGAGTAATATTCGTTCAACGCTACCCCGATCACATCACTCCCTCAGGCAACGCTGCCGCTTGGAGGGACCTCACGATTTGTCTTATAAAAATAATGAAAGCGGTTTCTATGGCAGCCGTGATTCACACTCACACCACGGCCACCATGGTCACTGATTCCGTTGTTCAGATAAGGAAAGTGTAACTATTTTTGTGCCTGTTCGTTTCTTTCTGTCAAGTATATAAATTGGAGCTGTAGCTAGACATGTTGCCATTGAAGTGCACCGAGCCTTCTTGCAGGCTCTCGGGATATGCGTTTGAGTTCTTCAGTAGACTGCCTATCCATTAACACAAAAAATTTAGGTGTATGAACTTGCGCACGTATTTATGTGATCATACGGGACAATTGACTCGTGCACGCACGAACGCACGCGCACACACACACATACACACGCAATACGCACACACACACGCACGCACGCCCACAAACCCCATAAACTACCTAACTAACTAACTGACTAACTGACTAACTAACTAACTAACTAACTAACTAACTGACTAACTGACTGACTAACTAACTAACTGACTGACTAACTGACTAACTGACTAACTGACTGACTGACTGACTAACTATCTGACTGACTAACTGACTAACTGAATAACTGACTGACTAACTGACTAACAAACTGACTGACTGACTGACTGACTGACTAACTAACTAACTAACTAACTAACTAACTAACTAACTAACTAACTAACTAACTAACTAACTAACTAACGAACTAACTAACTGACTGACTGACTGACTAACTTACTAACTAACTGACTAACTAATAAACTAACTGCATAACTAACTAGCTAACTAACTACCTAACAAACTACCTAACTAGCTAACTAACTAACTAACTAACTAACTAACTAAATAACTAACTAACTGACTGACTGACTGACTGACTGACTGCCTGACTGACTGACTAACTAACTTATTAACTGACTGACTAACTGACTAACTAACTAACTAACTAACTGACTGACTGACTGACTGACTGACTGACTAACTGACTGACTGACTAACTATCTGACTGACTAACTGACTAACTGAATAACTAACTGACTAACTAACTGACTAACTGACTAACTAACTAACTAACTAACTAACTAACTGACTGACTGACTAACTGACTAGCTAACTAACTGACTAACTGACTAAGTAACTAACTAACTAACTAACCGACCAACTGACTGATGGACTAACTAACTAACTAACTCACTGACTGACTGACTTACTGACTAACTAACTGACTGACTGACTTACTAACTAACTAACTAACTAACTAACTAACTGACTGACTGACTGACTAACTAACTAACTGACTGACTAACTGACTAACTGACTAACTAACTAACTGACTAACTGACTGACTAACTAACTAACTAACTAGCTAACTAACTAACTAACTGACTGACTGACTGACTAACTGACTAACTAACTGACTAACTGACTGACTGACTAACTAACTAACTCACTGACTGACTGACTGACTTACTGACTAACTAACTGACTGACTGACTGACTAACTGAATAACTGACTGACTGACTGACTAACTAACTGACTGACTGTCTGACTGACTGACTAACTAACTGACTGACTGACTGACTGACTGACTGACTGACTAACTAACTAACTGACTGACTAACTGACTGACTGACTAACTAGCTAACTAACTACCTAACTAACTACCTAACTAGCTAACTAACTAACTACCTGACTGACTGACTGACTGACTGACTAACTAACTAACTAACTAACTAACTGACTGACTGACTGACTGACTATCTGACTGACTAACTGACTAACTGAATAACTAACTGACTAACTAACTGACTAACTGACTGACTAACTAACTAACTAACTGACTGACTGACTAACTGACTAACTGACTGACTGACTGACTGACTGACTGACTAACTGACTGACTGACTAACTAACTAACTACCTAACTAACTAGCTAACTAACTACCTAACTAACTACCTAACTAGCTAACTAACTAACTAACAAACTAACTAACTAACTGACTGACTGACTGACTGACTGACTGACTAACTAACTGACTAACTGACGGAGTGACTGACTGACTGACTAACTGACTGACTGACTGACTGACTAACTATCTGACTGACTAACTGACTAACTGAATAACTAACTGACTAACTAACTGACTAACTGAATAACTAACTGACTAACTAACTGACTAACTGACTAACTGACTGACTAACTAACTAACTAACTAACTGACTGACTGACTAACTGACTAGCTAACTAACTGACTAACTGACTAAGTAACTAACTAACTAAATAACTGACTAACTGACTGACTGACTGACTGACTGACTAACTAACTGACTGACTGAATGACTGACTGACTAACTGACTAACTGACTGACTGACTGACTAACTGAATAACTGACTGACTGACTGACTAACTGACTGACTGTCTGACTGACTAACTAACTGACTGACTGACTTACTAACTAACTAACTAACTAACTAACTGACTGACTGACTGACTAACTAACTAACTGACTGACTAACTGACTGACTGACTAACTAGCTAACTAACTACCTAACTAACTACCTAACTAGCTAACTAACTAACTAACTAAATAACTAACTAACTACCTGACTGACTGACTGACTGACTAACTAACTAACTAACTAACTAATAACTAACTAACAAACTAACTAACTAACTTATTAACTGACTGACTAACTGACTAACTAACTAACTAACTAACTAACTGACTGACTGACTGACTGACTATCTGACTGACTAACTGACTAACTGAATAACTAACTGACTAACTAACTGACTAACTGACTGACTAACTAACTAACTAACTAACTGACTGACTAACTGACTAACTGACTGACTGACTGACTGACTGACTAACTGACTGACTGACTAACTAACTAACTACCTAACTAACTAGCTAACTAACTACCTAACTAACTACCTAACTAGCTAACTAACTAACTAACAAACTAACTAACTAACTGACTGACTGACTGACTGACTGACTGACTAACTAACTAACTAACTAACTAACTAACAAACTAACTAACTAACTTATTAACTGACTGACTAACTAACTAACTAACTAACTGACTGACTGACTGACTGACTAACTGAGTCACTGACTAACTGACTAACTAACTAACTAACTGACTGACTGACTAACTAACTAACTAACTAACTAACTAACTAACTAACTAACTAACTAACGAACTAACTAAGTAACTGACTGACTGACTGACTGACTAACTTACTAACTAACTAACTGACTAACTAACTAACTAGCTACCTAACTAACTAGCTAAAAACTACCTAACAAACTACCTAACTAGCTAACTAACTAACTAACTAACTAACTAACTAACTAACTAACTAACTAACTAACTAACTAACTAACTAACTAACTAACTAACTAACTAACTAACTGACTGACTGACTGACTGACTGACTGACTGACTGACTAACTAACTTATTAACTGACTGACTAACTGACCGACTAACTGACTAACTAACTAACTAACTAACTGACTGACTGACTGACTAACTGACTGACTGACTGACTGACTAACTGAATAACTAACTGACTAACTAACTGACTAAAACTGACTGACTGACTAACTGACTAGCTAACTAACTGACTAACTGACTAAGTAACTAACTAACTAACTAACCGACTAACTGACTAATGGACTAACTAACTCACTGACTGACTGACTGACTTACTGACTAACTGACTGACTGACTGACTGACTGACTAACTGAATAACTGACTGACTGACTAACTAACTGACTGACTGTCTCACTGACTGACTAACTGACTGACTGACTTACTAACTAACTAACCGACTAACTGACTGACTGACTGGATAACTAACTAACTGACTAACTAACTGACTAACTGACTAACTAACTAACTGACTAACTGACTGACTAACTAACTAACTAACTAGCTAACTAACTAACTAACTAACTAACTGACTGACTGACTAACTGACTAACTAACTGACTAACTGACTGACTGACTAACTAACTAACTGACTAACTGACTGACTGACTGACTGACTGACTGACTGACTAACTAACTAACTAACTGACTGACTGACTAACTGACTAACTAACTAACTGACTAAGTGACTGTCTGACTTACTGACTAACTAACTAACTAACTGAAAAAATAAACCTTCAGTTGTAAGTGAGCGCTGTGTGTGTCTCGTCTACTTCCTTGTCCTTGTGTAGTTTGCGCTGTTCTGCCTTGTTAGAAATCAGAACTATATTCCCGCGACGCATGGATGAGGACAGAAGTTTTCGTTTTCTCAGACCCTGAAAAACTTAGGCGAGGATTAGGTTAAGTTCTTTTGTAAAGCATTGGTACAATTGGGCAGTTGTATCGTTTGGGCTGAGTGATTTATTGTTAGGGAGCTTTGCTATGATGTGTTTTATTTCGTCTGCAGTTATTGAGAAGTTGGTTGCCTCCATAATCTCTTGAGGAACCTCCGGTAGTTCATGAACAACATGAACTGATGGGCACGTTGATCAGATATGATTGGTAGTGCGGGAGCGCAGCGGCAGGACGCCACAGGGAGAGAAGGGACGAGACACAGCGCCTAGGGCTTCGGGTGGTACGGAATCTGGCGGGGTACTCGGCCGGAACAGAGTGGAGTAATATTCGTTCAACGCTACCCCGATCACATTACTCCCTCAGGCAATGCTGCCGCTTGGAGGGACCTCACGATTTGTCTTATAAAAATAATGAAAGCGGTTTCTATGGCAGCCGTGATTCACACTCACACCACGGCCACCATGGTCACTGATTGCGTTCTTCTGATAAGGAAAGTGTAACTATTTTTGTGCCTGTTCGTTTCTTTCTGTCAAGTATATAAATTGAAGCTGTAGCTAGACATGTTGCCATTGAAGTGCACCGAGCCTTCTTGCAGGCTCTCGGGATATGCGTTCGAGTTCTTCAGTAGACTGCCTATCCATTAACACAAAAAATTTAGGTGTAAGTATGAACTTGCGCACGTATTTATGTGATCATACGGGACAATTGACTCGTGCACGCACGAAAGCACGCGCACGCACACACACACACGCAACACGCACGCACACACACACACACACACGCACGCACACACACACGCACGCACGCGCACGCACACACACACACACACACGCACGCACGCACACACACACACATAGCCGCCGCGGTGGCTCAGTGGCTATGGTGCTCGGCTGCTGGCCCGAAAGACGCGGGTTCGATCCCGGCCGCGGCGGCTGAATTTCTTTATTGGAGAAATTCGAGGCCCGAGTACTGTGCGATGTCAGTGCACGTTAAAGAACCCCAGGTGGTCGAAATTTCCGGAGCCCTCCACTACGGCGTCTCTCACAGCCTTAGTCGCTTTGGGACGTTAAACCCCATAAACTAACTAACTGACTAACTAACTAACTAACTGACTGACTGACTGACTAACTAACTAACTAACTAACTAACTAACTAACTAACTAACTAACTAACTAACTAACTAACTAACTAACTGACTAACTGACTGACTGACTGACTGACTGACTGACTAACTAACTGACTGACTGACTGACTGACTGACTGACTAACTGACTGACTGACTAACTAAATAACTGACTGACTGACTAACTAACTAACTGACTGACTAACTGACTAACTAACTAACTGACTAACTGACTAACTAACTAACTAACTGACTAACTAACTAACTGACTGACTGACTGACTGACTAACTAACTAACTAACTTACTAACAGACTGACTGACTGACTGACTGACTGACTAACTAACTAACTAACTAACTAACTAGCTAACTAACTAACTAACTAACTAACTAACTAACTAACTAACTAACGAACTAACGAACTAACTGACTGACTGACTAACTGACTAGCTAACTAACTGACTAACTGACTAAGTAACTAACTAACTAACTAACCGACCAACTGACTGATGGACGAACTAACTCACTGACTGACTGACTTACTGACTAACTAACTGACTGACTGACTAACTGAATAACTGACTGACTGACTGACTAACTAACTGACCGACTGTCTGACTGACTGACTAACTAACTGACTGACTGATTTACTAACTAACTAACTAACTAACTAACTAACTAACTAACTAACTAACTGACTAACTGACTGACTGACTGACTGACTAACTAACTGACTGACTAACTGACTAACTGACTAACTAACTAACTGACTAACTGACTGACTAAATAACTAACTAACTAACTAGCTAACTAACTAACTAACTGACTGACTGACTGACTGACTAACTGACTAACTAACTAACTGACTAACTGACTGACTGACTGACTAACTAACTAACTAACTGACTAACTGACGGAGTGACTGACTGACTGACTAACTGACTGACTGACTGACTGACTAACTATCTGACTGACTAACTGACTAACTGAATAACTAACTGACTAACTAACTGACTAACTGAATAACTAACTGACTAACTAACTGACTAACTGACTGACTAGCTAACTAACTAACTAACTAACTAACTAACTGACTGACTGACTAACTGACTAGCTAACTAACTGACTAACTGACTAAGTAACTAACTAACTAACAAACCGACTAACTGACTAATGGACTAACTAACTAACTAACTCACTGACTGACTGACTGACTTACTGACTAACTAACTGACTGACTGACTGACTGACTAACTGAATAACTGACTGACTGACTGACTAACTAACTGACTGACTGTCTGACTGACTGACTGACTGACTAACTAACTAACTAACTAACTAACTAACTAACTAACTAACTGACTGACTGACTAAATAACTAACTAACTAACTAACTAACTGACTGACTGACTGACTGACTGGCTGACTACCTAACTACCTAACTAACTAACTAACTAACTAACAAACTAACTAACTAACTAACTAACTAACTAACTAACTGACTGACTGACTGACTGACTGACTGACTGACTGACTCACTAACTGACTGATTGACTGACTGACTGACTAACTGACTGACTGACTGACTGACTAACTAACTAACTAACTAACTAACTAACTAACTAACTAACTGACTGACTAACTGACTAACTGACTAACTGACTAACTGACTGACTGACTGACTGACTAACTAACTAACTGGAAAAATAAACCTTCAGTTGTAAGTGAGCGCTGTGTGTGTCTCGTCTACTTCCTTGTCCTTGTGTAGTTTGCGCTGTTCTGCCTTGTTAGAAATCAGAACTATATTCCCGCGACGCATGGATGAGGACAGAAGTTTTCGTTTTCTCAGACCCTGAAAAACTTCGGCGAGGATTTGGTTAAGTTCGTTTCTAAAGCATTGATACAATTGGGCAGTTGTATCGTCTGGGCTGAGTGATTTATTGTTAGGGAGCTTTGCTATGATGTGTTTTATTTCGTCTGCAGTTATTGAGAAGTTGGTTGCCTCCATAATCTCTTGAGGAACCTCCGGTAGTTCATGAAACACATGAACTGATAGGCACGTTGATCAGATATGATTGGTAGTGCGGGAGCGCAGCGGCAGGACGCCACAGGGAGAGAAGGGACGATACACAGCACCTAGGGCTTCGCGTGGTACGAAATCTGGCGGGGTACTCGGCCGGAACAGAGTGGAGTAATATTCGTTCAACGCTACCCCGATCACATCACTCCCTCAGGCAACGCTGCCGCTTGGAGGGACCTCACGATTTGTCTTACAAAAATAATGAAAGCGGTTTCTATGGCAGCCGTGATTCACACTCACACCACGGCCACCATGGTCACTGATTGCGTTGTTCAGATAAGGAAAGTGTAACTATTTTTGTGCCTGTTCGTTTCTTTCTGTCAAGTATATAAATTGAAGCTGTAGCTAGACATGTTGCCATTGAAGTGCACCGAGCCTTCTTGCAGGCTCTCGGGATATGCGTTTGAGTTCTTCAGTAGACTGCCTATCCATTAACACAAAAAATTTAGGTGTAAGTATGAACTTGCGCACTTATTTATGTGATCATACGGGACAATTGACTCGTGCACGCACGAACGCACGCGCACACACACACATACACACGCAACACGCACGCACACACACACACACGTACGCACGCCCACACACACGCACGCACGCGCACGCACACACACACGCACGCACGCGCACGCACACACACACACATAGCCGCCGCGGTGGCTCTGTGGCTATGGTGCTCGGCTGCTGGCCCGAAAGACGCGGGTTCGATCCCGGCCGCGGCGGCTGAATTTCTTTGGTGGAGAAATTCGAGGCCCGAGTACTGTGCGATGTCAGTGCACGTTAAAGAACCCCAGGTGGTCGAAATTTCCGGAGCCCTCCACTACGGCGTCTCTCACAGCCTTAGTCGCTTTGGGACGTTAAACCCCATAAACTACCTAACTAACTAACTGACTAACTGACTAACTAACTAACTAACTAACTGACTAACTGACTAACTAACTGACTAACTGACTAACTAACTGACTAACTGACTAACTGACTCACTGACTAACTAACTAACTAACTAACTGACTGACTGACTGACTGACTGACTGACTGACTAACTAAATGACTGACTGACTGACTGACTAACTAACTGACTGACTGACTAACTAACTAACTGACTGACTGACTGACTAACTAACTGACTGACTGACTGACTAACTGACTAACTGACTAACTAACTAACTAACTGACTAACTGACGGAGTGACTGACTGACTAACTAACTAACTAACTGACTAACTAACTAACTAACCGACTGACTAACTAACTAACTAACTAACTGACTGACTGCTAACTGACTAACAGACTGACTGACTGACTGACTAAATAACTAACTAACTAACTAACTAACTAATTGACTGACTAACTGACTAACTAACTAACTAACTAACTGACTGACTGACTGACTGACTGACTAACTAACTAACTACCTAACTAACTAGCTAACTAACTACCTAACTAACTACCTAACTAGCTAACGAACTAACTAACTAATTAATTAACTAACAAGCAAACTAACTAACTTATTAACTGACTGACTAACTGACTAACTAACTAACTAACTAACTGACTGACTGACTGACTGACTAACTGACTAACTGACTGACTGACTGACTGACTAACTATCTGACTGACTAACTGACTAACTGAATAACTAACTGACTAACTAACTGACTAACTGACTGACTAACTAATTAACTAACTGACTGACTGACTGACTAACTGACTAACTGACTAACTGACTGACTGACTGACTGACTAACTAACTGACTGACTGACTGACTAACTAACTAACTACCTAACTAACTAGCTAACTAACTACCTAACTAACTACCTAACTAGCTAACTAACTAACTAACTAACTAACTAACAAACTAACTAACTAACTTATTAACTGACTGACTAACTGACTAACTAACTAACTAACTAACTAACTAACTAACTAACTAACTAACTGACTGACTGACTGACTGACTGACTAACTAACTAATTAACTTATTAACTGACTGACTAACTGACTAACTAACTAACTGACTGACTGACTGACTGACTAACTGACTGACTGACTGACTAACTATCTGACTGACTAACTGAATAACTAACTGACTAACTAACTGACTAACTGAATGACTAACTAACTAACTGACTGACTGACTAACTGACTAGCTAACTAACTGACTAAGCAACTAACTAACTAACTAACCGACTAACTGACTAATGGACTAACTAACTAACTAACTAACTAACTAACTGACTGACTGACTGACTAACTAACTAACTAACTAATTAACTAACTAACAAACTAACTAACTAACTTATTAACTGACTGACTAACTGACTAACTAACTAACTAACTAACTAACTAACTGACTGACTGACTGACTGACTAACTGACTGACTGACTGACTGACTATCTGACTGACTAACTGACTAACTGAATAACTAACTGACTAACTAACTGACTAACTGACTGACTGACTGACTGACTAACTAACTAACTAACTTACCTAACTAACTAGCTACCTAACTAACTAGCTAACTAACGACCTAACTAACTACCTAACTAGCTAACTAACTAACTAACTAACTAACTAACTAACTAACTAACTGACTGACTGACTGACTGACTGACTGACTGACTAACTAACTAACTAACTAACTAACTAACTAACTAACAAACTAACTAACTAACTTATTAACTGACTGACTAACTGACTAACTAACTAACTAACTGACTGACTGACTGACTGACTAACTGACTAACTGACTAACTGACTGACTGACTGACTAACTATCTGACTGACTAACTGACTAACTGACTGACTGACTGACTAACTATCTGACTGACTAACTGACTAACTGAATAACTGACTGACTAACTGACTAACAGACTGACTGACTGACTGACTAACTAACTAACTAACTGACTAACTAACTAACTACCTAACTAACTAGCTAACTAACTACCTAACAAACTACCTAACTAACTAACTAACTAACTAACTAACTAACTAACTGACTGACTGACTGACTGACTAACTAACTAACTTATTAACTGACTGACTAACTGACTAACTAACTAACTGACTGACTGACTGACTGACTGACTGACTGACTAACTATCTGACTGACTAACTGACTAACTGAATAACTAACTGACTAACTAACTGACTAACTGACTAACTAACTAACTAACTAACTAACTAACTGACTGACTGACTGACTAACTGACTAGCTAACTAACTGACTAACTGACTAAGTAACTAACTAACTAACTAACCGACTAACTGACTAACTATCTAGCTAGCTAACTAACTAACTGACTGACTGACTGACTAACTGAGTAACTAACTAACTGACTGACTGACTAACTAACTAACTGACTAACTGACTAACTGACTAACTGACTAACTGACTGACTGACTGACTGACTAACTAACTAACTAACTAACTGACTGACTGACTAACTGACTAACTGACTAACTAACTAACTGACTAAGTGACTGTCTGACTGACTGACTAACTAACTGAAAAAATAAACCTTCAGTTGTAAGTGAGCGCTGTGTGTGTCTCGTCTACTTCCTTGTCCTTGTGTAGTTTGCGCTGTTCTGCCTTGTTAGAAATCAGAACTATATTCCCGCGACGCATGGATGAGGACAGAAGTTTTCGTTTTCTCAGACCCTGAAAAACTTAGGCGAGGATTAGGTTGAGTTCTTTTGTAAAGCATTGGTACAATTGGGCAGTTGTATCGTCTGGGCTGAGTGATTTATTGTTAGGGAGCTTTGCTATGATGTGTTTTATTTCGTCTGCAGTTATTGAGAAGTTGGTTGCCTCCATAATCTCTTGAGGAACCTCCGGTAGTTCATGAACAACATGAACTGATGGGCACGTTGATCAGATATGATTGGTAGTGCGGGAGCGCAGCGGCAGGACGCCACAGGGAGAGAAGGGACGAGACACAGCGCCTAGGGCTTCGGGTGGTACGGAATCTGGCGGGGTATTCGGCCGGAACAGAGTGGAGTAATATTCGTTCAACGCTACCCCGATCACATTACTCCCTCAGGCAATGCTGCCGCTTGGAGGGACCTCACGATTTGTCTTATAAAATAATGAAAGCGGTTTCTATGGCAGCCGTGATTCACACTCACACCACGGCCACCGTGGTCACTGATTGCGTTCTTCTGATAAGGAAAGTGTAACTATTTTTGTGCCTGTTCGTTTCTTTCTGTCAAGTATATAAATTGAAGCTGTAGCTAGACATGTTGCCATTGAAGTGCACCGAGCCTTCTTGCAGGCTCTCGGGATATGCGTTCGAGTTCTTCAGTAGACTGCCTATCCATTAACACAAAAAATTTAGGTGTAAGTATGAACTTGCGCACGTATTTATGTGATCATACGGGACAATTGACTCGTGCACGCACGAACGCACGCGCACGCACACACACACACGCAACACGCACGCACACACACACACACGCACGCACGCGCACACACACGCACGCACGCACGCGCACGCACGCACACACACACACACACACACACACGCACACACACACACATAGCCGCCGCGGTGGCTCAGTGGCTATGGTGCTCGGCTGCTGGCCCGAAAGACGCGGGTTCGATCCCGGCCGCGGCGGCTGAATTTCTTTATTGGAGAAATTCGAGGCCCGAGTACTGTGCGATGTCAGTGCACGTTAAAGAACCCCAGGTGGTCGAAATTTTCGGAGCCCTCCACTACGCCGTCTCTCACAGCCTTAGTCGCTTTGGGAAGTTAAACCCCATAAACTAACTAACTAACTGACTAACTAACTAACTAACTGACTAACTAACTAACTAACTAACTAACTAACTAACTAACTAACTAACTGACTAACTAACTGACTGACTGACTGACTAACTAACTGACTGACTGACTGACTGACTAACTAACTGACTGACTGACTAACTAAATAACTGACTGACTGACTAACTAACTGACTGACTAACTGACTAACTAACTAACTGACTAACTGACTAACTGACTAACTGACTAACTGACTAACTAACTAACTAACTGACTAACTAACTGACTGACTGACTGACTAACTAACTAACTAACTAACTGACTAACAGACTAACTGACTGACTGACTAACTAACTAACTAACTAACTAACGAACTAACGAACTAACGAACTAACGAACTAACGAACTAACGAACTAACGAACTAACTAACTAACTAACAGACTGACTAACTGACTAACCAACTAACCGACTGACTGACTGACTAACTGACTAACTAACTAACTGACTAACTTACTGACTGACTGACTGACTAACTAGCTAACTAACTAGCTAACTAACTAGCTAACTAACTAGCTAACTAGCTAACTAGCTAACTAACTAACTAACTAACTAAATAACTGATCATAAAATGAACAAGGCAGGGGAAAACCTCAGTTTGCTAGAGCCAACGTTTCGACAAGGGGGCTTGTCTTCGTCTGGGCAAAGCGTTCATCATCGGCAGGAATTATATAGGGCCTTCGCTCCGAGGAGGAAGGCCCCGGGGGTGGGGAAGGAAAGTGGTGTGGGAGGGGATGCGTGTCAGGAAGGGGAGGGAGGTGAATCATTATTCGCTAGGCTGCAATAGTGCAACAACCTATATCCGGGGGGTATGCAATGAACAAAAGGCTTTGAAGGGGCTGCGACGGGGGGGGGGAGGCGCTGGGTGAACCTGCAAAACTCAGCTAAAAGGATTAGTCAGCGTGGTACAGGGAAATGATAACAAGGGGGAAAAAAAAGGGGGGGGGGCTGGCACTGGAAGGAGAAAGGAAGGGGGGCATTTCCAAGGAAGGACTAGGCAGGGGGGGGGAAATGGCTCGTGTTCAGAGAAAGCCAAAAAGTGGGGGCAGAGGGGGTAACAGGAGTGTCATGGTTTCCGAGAACTGGTAGCAGGGGATTAGGAGAAAAAAAAAGAAAAAAAAAGGTGAACAAAGGAAGAGGGTGACAAGGCCGGAAATGGGGTGGAAGATATGACTTGGGAAGGGTGCAAGGAGCGACAATATACTTATGTGAGGTTCTAGGAAATAGTCTGACCACGTGCAAGACATTTGTTAATTTAAAATTATGCTGACCCTGGAATGTACCTGAGAGATTCCAGGTTTCCTCTGGACATGTTGATACCTGTTGGTTGCAGTGTTTTAAATTTGTGGATTAGGAATGCTTCTCTGTATTTTCTGTCCCTAGTCGATTTGAAGCCTGACTGAAGAATGAACAATTTGAGTTCGTCGAATTTGTGATGGCGTTGATTAAAATGGGTCGACACTGCCTTCTGTTCATTCCGTGTTGTGTCAGCCCGGTGCCCGTTTAATCTGGCACTCATTGTTTGTCCGGTTTCTCCGATATATTGTTTCTGGCAGTAGGAGCACTGGAGCATGTAGATAATATTGGACGATGTGCAGTCAAAACTGGTCTTTATATCGAAACTGAAATCGCTTGCCGTACTTTTAACCGTAGTGTCCCTTTGTAAATGTTTGCATGTCTTGCATCTGGGTCGAGAGCATGAAGTTACTGTCGGTGGTGGTTTCTTACCGAGCCTAGCATGCACCAGGATGTCCCTCAGGTTTGTGTTGCGTCTGTATGTTACCCTTGGTGCGTCGGGAAATATTTTCTTGAGACGGTCGTTACCAGTTAAAATGGGGTGGTATTTCCGCAGGATATTGTTTATGTTTGGAAGCGCGTTTGAGTATTTCGTTATAAGTGCAGGAGGTCGTTGACTGTTAGCTTTTGTTCGTTTTTTAAGAACTACATCTCGTTTCAAAGTGGTTGCTCGTTGGAACGCATTATTAAGGGTTGTCTGTGGATGGTTTCTGGTGATTAGTGTGTTTTTTAGCGAGTTGGAGGTGTTTCAGGTAGTCATCGTCGTCGCTACATATTCTTCTTAGTCTCGTTGCCTGTCCTACGAATATACCTTGTTTGCAGTGTCTTGGATGATGGCTAGTGAAATCTAAGTATTGTTGTCGGTCAGTAGGCTTCCTGTAAAGTGTGGTTTTGAGCTTGCTATTTTCTAAATGGACAGTGGTGTCAAGGAAATTGACTTGCGTTTTCGAGGAGTTGAAGGTGAATTTAATGCTGGGGTGGAATGAATTGAAATGTGTGACGAATGCCTTCAGGGTCTCAGCCCCGTGCTCCCATATCATGAAAATATCGTCTATGTACCGCAGGTATATGAGTGGTTTTTTTAGAAATGAATTTAGAAGTTTAGATTCTAGTAGCCCCATAAAAATGTTCGCGTAGGTGGGTGCGAAGGGAGTGCCCATGCTTGTTCCAAATACTTGAAGGTAGTAAGAAGAATTGAATTCAAAGTAGTTGAGTGTTAGTACCAATTCAAGTAGCGTGAGGTACACTTCAGTTTCGTGCGGGTGAGGACTTTGAGTTAGAATTTTTAAGAGTGCGTCGATACCTTCATTAATGGGAATATTTGTGTACAAAGCGGCGACGTCAAGTGTGACAAGTATGCTATCTGCTGGGATAATGGAAGCGTCATTCAGAGACTATTATGCGGAGAAAGTGCGGTGTATCCTCGACAAAGGAAGGGAGGTGGGTGGGAATATCTGCAAGATAGTTGTTCAGGAAAATTGATAAGTTCTCTGTGGGCGTGTTATTGTTTGAAACGATAGGTCTGCCGGGGATATCTGCGGTAAACAAGTCTTCTGCGGAAACCTTATGGATTTTGGGAAGTAGGTAAAAGCGTCCTGCCTGTTTGTTTAGCGGATTTAAGAAGTGGTAATCGGACTGCGTGATTAGTTCTCTTGATAGTAAGTTTGCCAATTTGTTCAGAATCAATTTGCGGAACTCTGAAGTGGGATCTGAATCTAATTTCCTATAATGACAAGGGTTGTTAAGTTGCCTAAAAGCTTCTTTTTTGTATTTTTCGGCTGGCAGGATAACAATGCTACCTCCTTTGTCTGCACGTTTAATGACTATATCGGTTCTAGAAGCTAAGTGGTTCAGAGTAGCCTGTTCCGTTGGGGTAACGTTTCTGCGTTTTCGAGCTTGCTTTGTTTGGTCTATAATTTCTTTCGAGACAGATTTAATGTACAAGTCTAATTCGGGACTCTGCTGCGCTTCCGGCGTCCACGTGCTTTCGGCTCTGAGAGGGATGGGATTAAGGCTGGTTACTGCAGTAGGGTGAGCACGTGTTGACCACGTGTTACAGGAAAGAGCTAGGTTAGTAATTGGGGTGTTTGCTTTTTCGGCAAAGAATTCCTTAATTCGCAATCTTCGCGCAAATTCTGTGAGGTCTCTGTGAAGTTCATACTCGTTAAAATTATTGTTAGTTGGACAAAATGTAAGGCCATGCTTCAGAATCCGTTTGTCGCTATCACTTAGGGATTTGGAAATATCGACAATGTTGCTGTCAGTGTCCTGCGGCGGAAAATACGCATCTTTTGTCTGTATCGAAATTGGAGGGCGGTTGTTAAACTGTCCAGATGTATTCGTATCTAGCGGAAATTTATCTCTAATTTGTTTATGCTGCTGTTAATCGTGCAGCTTGCGTTCCTTTCTGGCTACAAAATCTGCTAGTGCCTGGCTTTCGCCCGAATTTAGTTCTATCTTACTAAGTTGATCATCGAGGGAATTTAACTGCTCTTGACAATGTTCTTTTAAAATAGCTATGAATGAAAGGGATGCGTCATTTGAAACCCTTTCCCATCGAGCGAGGAGTTCAGGCCTGAGCGCACCGAGGGAGCACCTAACATTAACTCGAAGTCCTTTGGGTATTGTCCTGCGCTGCGAGTAGGATTTGTAAGTGTGTAGGTGGAATCGGTAGTTAGTTTGTTTAGTGGCTATTTTTCTGGCGACCAGGAAATTTCGTCTTTTGGGTTCGGGGCGATTGGTGCTGCCAGATGTGAGTCATCTGCGCTTGTGCCGAGTGGACCTCTTGACGGGTGTTGTGTGTTTAGGGGACTTCTGTTTGGGGGTGGTATCGGTGTCGAGGTCCGCGTCGGTGACAATCTGGGTGCTAGTGTGCGTCACTAATCGCTTAGGTGTCTGTGTGAAGTGGTCGCTTTGTTGTTTAGCGGCTACTTTCGGTGTGATTCCTACGTGCTGTTCCGCTGGTGTGGGATCCACGGTTACCGTCTGTGTGCCAGCGTCGCGAGTCTCTGGAGTGAACTGTGTGGAGGTGTCCTGGGTCCTAGCGGGGGCAGGCTGTGTTCGTTCAGGGGTGTTGTCTCTTTTGTGGGTGGTCTGTTGTTGAGTGTTGGCCAGAGTGGGAGAGGGAGCATGAGTGGGCTGTAGCGTCCGCCTAAATGTGTTTCTCAGCCGGTACTTTATGTTGTCTGCCATTACTTGGACGCCAAAAAAATTAGGGTGAAGTCCATCTCTGGCCAGGAGTGCCTCGGGGTCATGATGGATCTGAGCGTGGTGGATGATTTCAACGTCTTTTTGGTAATGTTCCATGTCCAGCAAAAAATTGTTGAGCTTAAACGAGTCCTGTGCGTGAGCTGCGAGTTGGCAGAATTGTGGCATGTGTCTGTGGTGCAAGTTGACTACCCTAGGAAGCACGGTTGTCAAGTGCAGTTTCGTGTTTGGTCTGTTGGCATGGACCTCGTGTACCAGTGTATTCATGGCCTCAATGGTCTGTTCCGCACTGCTGTGTTTCAGGTCATTAGTCCCGCAGTGAATGACGAAGTGCGTGATGTTCTGTGGTGCAGCGGCTATCAGTTTCCTTATGTCACTGGTTTTGGCGCCGCTCTGAAACCTAATGTATGGTGCATGTTCTCCGGGAGGAAAGTGATTGTGGATGTGCTTGTATTGACTATCACCTATCAACGCTACATGTGCCAATGAAAGAAGGGGGAGAGGCTTACCTTGTTCCGTCATCTTCCGTTGACTGAAGTCCATGGTAGAGAGAGGGTGCGGTAGATGGTCCTTGGCGATCACAAAATGAACAAGGGAGGGGAAAACCTCAGTTTGCTAGAGCCAACGTTTCGACAAGGGGGCTTGTCTTCGTCTGGGCAAAGCGTTCATCATCGGCAGGAATTATATAGGGCCTTCGCTCCGAGGAGGAAGGCCCCGGGGGTGGGGAAGGAAAGTGGTGTGGGACGGGATGCGTGTCAGGAAGGGGAGGGAGGTGAATCATCATTCGCTAGGCTGCAATAGTGCAACAACCTATATCCGGGGGGTATGCAATGAACAAAAGGCTTTGAAGGGGCTGCGACGGGGGGGGGGAGGCGCTGGGTGAACCTGCAAAACTCAGATAAAAGGATTAGTCAGCGTGGTACAGGGAAATGATAACAAGGGAAAAAAAAGGGGGGGGGCTGGCACTGGAAGGAGAAAGGAAGGGGGGCATTTCCAAGGAAGGACTAGGCAGGGGGGGGGAAATGGCTCGTGTTCAGAGAAAGCCAAAAAGTGGGGGCAGAGGGGGTAACAGGAGTGTCATGGTTTCCGAGAACTGGTAGCAGGGGATTAGGAGAAAAAAAAAAGGTGAACAAAGGAAGAGGGTGACAAGGCTGGAAATGGGGTGGAAGATATGACTTGGGAAGGGTGCAAGGAGCGACAATATACTTATGTGAGATTCTAGGAAATAGTCTGACCACGTGCAAGACATTTGTTAATTTAAAATTATGCTGACCCTGGAATGTACCTGAGAGATTCCAGGTTTCCTCTGGACATGTTGATACCTGTTGGTTGCAGTGTTTTAAATTTGTGGATTAGGAATGCTTCTCTGTATTTTCTGTCCCTAGTCGATTTGAAGCCTGACTGAAGAATGAACAATTTGAGTTCGTCGAATTTGTGATGGCGTTGATTAAAATGGGTCGACACTGCCTTCTGTTCATTCCGTGTTGTGTCAGCCCGGTGCCCGTTTAATCTGGCACTCATTGTTTGTCCGGTTTCTCCGATATATTGTTTCTGGCAGTAGGAGCACTGGAGCATGTAGATAATATTGGACGATGTGCAGTCAAAACTGGTCTTTATATCGAAACTGAAATCGCTTGCCGTACTTTTAACCGTAGTGTCCCTTTGTAACTGTTTGCATGTCTTGCATCTGGGTCGAGAGCATGAAGTTACTGTCGGTGGTGGTTTCTTACCGAGCCTAGCATGCACCAGGATGTCCCTCAGGTTTGTGTTGCGTCTGTATGTTACCCTTGGTGCGTCGGGAAATATTTTCTTGAGACGGTCGTTACCAGTTAAAATGGGGTGGTATTTCCGCAGGATATTGTTTATGTTTGGAAGCGCGTTTGAGTATTTCGTTATAAGTGCAGGAGGTCGTTGACTGTTAGCTTTTGTTCGTTTTTTAAGAACTACATCTCGTTTCAAAGTGGTTGCTCGTTGGAACGCATTATTAAGGGTTGTCTGTGGATGGTTTCTGGTGATTAGTGTGTTTTTTAGCGAGTGGAGGTGTTTCAGGTAGTCGTCGTCGTCGCTACATATTCTTCTTAGTCTCGTTGCCTGTCCTACGAATATACCTTGTTTGCAGTGTCTTGGATGATGGCTAGTGAAATCTAAGTATTGTTGTCGGTCAGTAACCTAACTGACTAACTGACTAACTGACTGACTGACTGACTGACTAACTAACTGACTGACTGACTGACTGACTGACTGACTAACTGACTAACTGACTGACTGACTGACTAACTATCTGACTGACTAACTGACTAACTGAATAACTAACTGACTGACTGACTGACTGACTGACTGACTAACTAACTGACTAACTGACTGACTGACTGACTGACTGACTAACTAACTGACTGACTGACTGACTGACTGACTAACTGACTAACTGACTGACTGACTGACTAACTATCTGACTGACTAACTGACTAACTGACTGACTGACTGACTAACTAAATAACTAACTGACTAACTAACTGACTAACTGACTAACTGACTGACTGACTAACTAACTAACTAACTGACTGACTGACTAACTGACTAGCTAACTAACTGACTAACTGACTGACTGACTAACGGACTAACTAACTAACTCACTGACTGACTGACTTACTGGCTAACTGACTAACTGACTGAATGACTGACTGACTAACTAACTAACTGACTGACTGACTAACTGAATAACTGACTGACTGACTAACTGACTGACTGTCTGACTAACTAACTAACTGACTAACTGACTGACTCAATGACTAACTAAATACCTAACTGACTAACTGACTAACTAACTAACTAACTGACTAACTGACTGACTTACTAACTAACTGACTGACTTACTAACTGACTAACTAACTAACTGACTAACTGACTGACTGACTAACTAACTAACTACTAACTAACTTACTAACTGACTGACTGACTGACTGACTAACTAACTAACTAACTAACTAACTAACTAACTGACTGACTGACTGAATAACTGACTAACTAACTGACTAACTGACTGACTGACTGACTAACTAACTAACTAACTAACTAACTAACTCACTGAATGACTAACTGACTAACTAACTAACTAACTGACTGACTTACTAACTAACTCACTGACTGACTTACTAACTGACTAACTAACTAACTGACTAACTGACTGACTGACTGACTAACTAACTAACTGACTAACTGACTAATTGACTAACTGACTAACTGACTGACTAACTAACTAACTAAGACTGACTGACTAACTGACTAACTAACTGACTGACTGACTGACTAACTAACTAACTGACTAACTGACTAACTGACTGACTGACTAACTAACTAACTAACTAACTAACTAACTGACTGACTGACTGACTGACTGACTAACTGACTAACTAACTAACTGACTAAGTGACTAACTGACTGACTGACTGACTAATTAACTAACTAACTGAAAAAATAAACCTTCAGTTGTAAGTGAGCGCTGTGTGTGTCTCGTCTACTTCATTGTCCTTGTGTAGTTTGCGCTGCTCTGCCTTGTTAGAAATCAGAACTATATTCCCGCGACGCATGGATGAGGACAGAAGTTTTCGTTTTCTCAGACCCTGAAAAACTTCGGCGAGGATTTGGTTAAGTTCTTTTGTAAAGCATTGATACAATTGGGCAGTTGTATCGTCTGGGCTGAGTGATTTATTGTTAGGGAGCTTTGCTATGATGTGTTTTATTTCGTCTGCAGTATGAACTTGCGCACGTGTTTATGTGATCATACGGGACAATTGACTCGTGCACGCACGAACGCACGCGCACACACACACACACACGCAACACGCACACACACACGCAACACGCACGCACACACACACACGCGCACGCACGCGCACACACACGCACACACGCACGCACGCGCACGCACACACACACACACACACGCACGCACGCGAACGCACACACACATACACACACAGCCGCCGCGGTGGCTCAGTGGCTATGGTGCTCGGCTGCTGGCCCGAAAGACGCGGGTTCGATCCCGGCCGCGGTGGCTGAATTTCTTTGGTGGATAAATTCAAGGCCCGAGTACTGTGCGAAGTCAGTGCACGTTAAAGAACCCCAGGTGGTCGAAATTTCCGGAGCCCTCCACTATGGCGTCTCTCACAGCATTAGTCGCTTTGGGACATTAAACCCCATAAACTAACTGACTAACTAACTGACTAACTAACTAACTAACTAACTACCTAACTAACTAACTGACTAACTGACTAACTAACTGACTGACTGACTGACTAACTAACTAACTAACTGACTGACTGACTGACTGACTAACTAACTGACTGACTGACTAACTAACTGACTGACTGACTGACTGACTGACTAAGTAACTGACTGACTGACTAACTGACTAACTAACTAACTGACTAACTGACTGACTGAATGACTGACTAACTAACTAACTGACTAACAAACTAACTAACTAACGGACTGACTGACTAACTAACTAACTAACTAACTGACTGACTGACTAACTGACTAACTAACTAACTAACTAATTGACTGACTAACTGACTAACTAACTAACTAACTGACTGACTGACTGACTGACTCACTGACTCACTGACTGACTGACTAACTAACTAACTAACTAACTAACTAACTAACTGACTGACTGACTGACTGACTGACTGAGTGACTGACTGACTGACTAACTGACTGACTGACTGACTGACTAACTAAATAACTAACTGACTAACTAACTGACTAACTGACTGACTGACTAACTAACTAACTGACTGACTGACTAACTGACTAACGAACTAACTGACTAAGTGACTGACTAACTAACTAACTAACTGAAAAAATAAACGTTCAGTTGTAAGTGAGCGCTGTGTGTGTGTCTCGTCTACTTCCTTGTCCTTGTGTAGTTTGCGCTGTTCTGCCTTGTTAGAAATCAGAACTATATGCCCGCGACGCATGGATGAGGACAGAAGTTTTCGTTTTCTCAGACCTTGAAAAACTTCGGCGAGGATTTGGTTAAGTTCTTTTGTAAAGCATTGATACAATTGGGCAGTTGTATCGTCTGGGCTGAGTGATTTATTGTTAGGGAGCTTTGCTATGATGTGTTTTATTTCGTCTGCAGTTATTGAGAAGTTGGTTGCCTCCGTAATCTCTTGAGGAACCTCCGGTAGTTCCTGAACAACATGAACTGATGGGCACGTTGATCAGATATGATTGGTAGTGCGGGAGCGCAGCGGCAGGACGCCACAGGGAGAGAAGGGACGAGACACAGCGCCTAGGGCTTCGGGTGGTACGGAATCTGGCGGGGTACTCGGCCGGAACAGAGTGGAGTAATATTCGTTCAACGCTACCCCGATCACATTACTCCCTCAGGCAATGCTGCCGCTTGGAGGGACTTCACGATTTGTCTTATAAAAATAATGAAAGCGGTTTCTATGGCAGCCGTGATTCACACTCACACCACGGCCACCATGGTCAGTGATTGCGTTGTTCTGATAAGGAAATAGTAACTATTTTTGTGCCTGTTCGTTTCTTTCTGTGAAGTATATAAATTGAAGCTGTAGCTAGACATGTTGCCGTTGAAGTGCACCGAGCCTTCTTGCAGGCTCTCGGGATATGCGTTTGAGTTCTTCAGTAGACTGCCTATCCATTAACACAAATAATTTAGGTGTAAGTATGAACTTGCGCACGTATTTATGTGATCATATGGGAGAATTGACTCGTGCACGCACGAACGCACGCGCGCACACACACACGCACGCGCACACACACACACACAGCCGCCGCGGTGGCTCAGTGGCTATGGTTCTCGGCTGCTCGCCCGAAAGACGCGGGTTCGATCCCGGCCGCGGCGGCTGAATTTCTTTGGTGGAGAAATTCGAGGCCCGTGTACTGTGCGATGTCAGTGCACGTTAAAGAACCCCAGGTGGTGGAAATTTCCGGAGCCCTCCACTACGGCGTCTCTCACAGCCTTAGTCGCTTTGGGACGTTAAACCCCATAAATTAACTAACTAACTAACCAACTAACCAACTAACCAACTAACCAACTAACCAACTAACCAACTAACTAACTAACTAAGTAACTGACTAACTGACTGACGGACTGACTGACTGACTAACTGACTGACTAACTGACTAACTAACTAACTGACTGACTAATTGACTGACTGACTGACTGACTGACTAACTGACTGACTGACTGACTGACTGACTAACTGACTGACTGACTAACTGACTAACTAACTGACTGACTGACTGACTGACTGATTGACTGACTAACTAACTGACTGACTGACTGACTGACTGACTAATTAACTAACTAACTGACTGACTGACTGACTGACTGACTAACTAACTAACTAACTGACTGACTGACTGACTGACAAACTAACTGACTGACTGACTGACTGACTGACTAACTGACTGACTGACTAACTGAGTAACTAACTAACTGACTGACTGACTGACTAACTAACTAACTAACTGACTAAATGACTAACTAACTAACTAACTGACTGACTGACTGACTGACTAACTAACTAACTAACTAACTAACTAACTAACTAACTAACTAACTGACTGACTGACTGACTGACTGACGGACTGACTAACTAACTAACCAACTAACATACTAACTAACTAACTGACTGACTGACTAACTAACTGACTAACTGACTGACTGACTAACTAACTGACTGACTGACTGACTGACTGACTGACTGACTGACTAACTGACTAACTGACTGACTGACTGACTGACTAACTAACTAACTGACTAACTGACTGACTGACTGACTGACTAACTAACTAAATAACTGACTGACTGACTGACTAACTGACTAACTGACTAACTAACTGACTAACTGACTGACTGACTGACTAACTAACTAACTGGAAAAATAAACCTTCAGTTGTAAGTGAGCACTGTGTGTGTCTCGTCTACTTCCTTCTCCTTGTGCAGTTTATGCTGTTCTGCCTTGTTAGAAATCAGAACTATGTTCTCGCGACGCATGGATGGGGGCAGAAGTTTTCGTTTTCTCAGACCCTGAAAAACTTCGGCGGGGATTTGGTTAAGTTCTTTTGTAAAGCATTGATACAATTGGGCAGTTGTATCGTCTGGGCTGAGTGATTTATTGTTAGGGAGCTTTGCTATGATGTGTTTTATTTCGTCTGCAGTTATTGAGAAGTTGGTTGCCTCCATAATCTCTTGAGGAACCTCCGGTAGTTCATGAACAACATGAACTGATAGGCACGTTGATCAGATATGATTGGTAGTGCGGGAGCGCAGCGGCTGGACGCCACAGGGAGAGAAGGGACGAGACACAGCGCGTAGGGCTTCGGGTGGTACGAAATCTGGCGGGGTACTCGGCCGGAACAGAGTGGAGTAATATTCGTTCAACGCTACCCCGATCACATCACTCCCTCAGGCAACGCTGCCGCTTGGAGGGACCTCACGATTTGTCTTATAAAAATAATGAAAGCGGTTTCTATGGCAGCCGTGATTCACACTCACACCACGGCCACCATGGTCAGTGATTGCGTTGTTCTGATAAGGAAGGTGTAACTATTTTTGTGCCTGTTCGTTTCTTTCTGTCAAGTATATAAATTGAAGCTGTAGCTAGACATGTTGCCATTGAAGTGCACCGAGCCTTCTTGCAGGCTCTCGGGATATGCGTTTGAGTTCTTCAGTAGACTGCCTATCCATTAACACAAAAAATTTAGGTGTAAGTATGAACTTGCGCACGTATTTATGTGATCATACGGGACAATTGACTCGTGCACGCACGAACGCACGCGCGCACACACACACACACGCAACACGCACACACACACGCAACACGCGCACACACACACACACACGCGCGCACGCGCACGCACACACACACACACACGCACGCACGCGCACGCACACACACACACACACACGCACGCACGCGAACGCACACACACACACAGCCGCCGCGGTGGCTCAGTGGCTATGGTGCTCGGCTGCTCGCCCGAAAGACGCGGGTTCGATCCCGGCCGCGGCGGCTGAATTTCTTTGGTGGAGAAATTCGAGGCCCGTGTACTGTGCGATGTCAGTGCACGTTAAAGAACCCCAGGTGGTGGAAATTTCCGGAGCCCTCCACTACGGCGTCTCTCACAGCCTTAGTCACTTTGGGACGTTAAACCCCATAAATTAACTAACTAACTAACTAACTAACTAACTAACTAACCAACTAACCAACTAACCAACTAACCAACTAACTAACTAAGTAACTGACTAACTGACTGACTGACTGACTAACTTAACTGACTGACTAACTGACTAACTAACTGACTAACTGACTGACTAACTGACTAACTGACTGACTGACTAACTGACTGACTGACTGACTGACTAACTGACTGACTGACTGACTGACTAACTAACTGACTGACTGACTGACTGACTGATTGACTGACTAACTAACTGACTGACTGACTGACTGACTAACTAACTAACTGACTGACTGACTGACTGACTAACTAACTAACTGACTGACTGACTGACTAACTAACTGACTGACTGACTGACTGACTAACTGTCTGACTGACTGACTGACTAACTAACTGACTGACTGACTGACTGACTAACTAACTAACTAACTGACTAAATGACTAACTAACTAACTGACTGACTGACTGACTGACTGACTGACTGACTAACTAACTAACTAACTAACTGACTGACTGACTGACTGACTGACGGACTGACTAACTAATTAACCAACTAACATACTAACTAACTGACTGACTGACTGACTAACTAACTGACTAACTGACTGACTGACTAACTAACTGACTGACTGACTGACTGACTGACTGACTAACTGACTAACTGACTGACTGACTGACTGACTGACTAACTGACTAACTGACTGACTGACTAACTGACTAACTGACTAACTAACTGACTAACTGACTGACTGACTGACTGACTGACTAAATAACTAACTAACTAACTAACTAATTGACTGACTAACTGACTAACTACCAACTAACTGACTGACTGACTGACTGACTCACTGACTGACTCACTGACTGAGTAACTAACTAACTAACTAACTAACTAACTAACTGACTGACTGACTGACTGACTGAGTGACTGACTGACTGACTGACTCACTGACTGACTGACTGACTGACTGACTGACTAACTGACTAACAGACTGACTGACTGACTGACTGACTGACTAACTAAATAACTAACTGACTAACTAACTGACTAACTGACTGACTAACTAACTGACTGACTGACTGACTGACTAACTGACTAACTAACTAACTGACTAACTGACAGACTGACTCACTGACTAACTAACTAACTAACTAACTAACTGACTGACTGACTAACTGACTAACTGACTGACTGACTAACTAACTAACTGACTAACTAACTAACTGACTAACTGACTGACTGAATAACTAACTAACTAACTGACTAACTGACTAACTGACTAACTAACTAACTAACTGACTGACTAACTAACTAACTGACTGACTGACTAACTGACTAACTGACTGACTGACTTTCTAACTGACTGACTGACTGACTGACTGACTGACTAACTGACTAACTGATTGACTGTCTGACTAACTAACTAACTGAATAATTGACTAACTAACTAACTAACTGACTAACTGACTAACTAACTGACTGACTGACTGGCTGACTAACTGACTAACTGACTGACTGACTGACTAACTGACTAACTGACTAACTGACTAACTGACTAACTGACTGACTGACTGACTGACTAACTAACTAACTAACTGGAAAAATAAACCTTCAGTTGTAAGTGAGCACTGTGTGTGTCTCGTCTACTTCCTTGTCCTTGTGTAGTTTGCGCTGTTCTGCCTTGTTAGAAATCAGAACTATATTCCCGCGACGCATGGATGAGGACAGAAGTTTTCGTTTTCTCAGACCCTGAAAAACTTCGGCGAGGATTTGGTTAAGTTCTTTTGTAAAGCATTGATACAATTGGGCAGTTGTATCGTCTGGGCTGAGTGATTTATTGTTAGGGAGCTTTGCTATGATGTGTTTTATTTCGTCTGCAGTTATTGAGAAGTTGGTTGCCTCCATAATCTCTTGAGGAACCTCCGGTAGTTCCTGAACAACATGAACTGATGGGCACGTTGATCAGATATGATTGGTAGTGCGGGAGCGCAGCGGCAGGACGCCACAGGGAGAGAAGGGACGAGACACAGCGCCTAGGGCTTCGGGTGGTACGGAATCTGGCGGGGTACTCGGCCGGAACAGAGTGGAGTAATATTCGTTCAACGCTACCCCGATCACATTACTCCCTCAGGCAATGCTGCCGCTTGGAGGGACCTAACGATTTGTCTTATAAAAATAATGAAAGCGGTGTCTATGGCAGCCGTGATTCACACTCACACCACGGCCACCATGGTCAGTGATTGCGTTGTTCTGATAAGGAAAGTGTAACTATTTTTGTGCCTGTTCGTTTCTTTCTGTGAAGTATATAAATTGAAGCTGTAGCTAGACATGTTGCCGTTGAAGTGCACCGAGCCTTCTTGCAGGCTCTCGGGATATGCGTTTGAGTTCTTCAGTAGACTGCCTATCCATTAACACAAATAATTTAGGTGTAAGTATGAACTTGCGCACGTATTTATGTGATCATATGGGACAATTGACTCGTGCACGCACGAACGTACGCGCGCACACACACACACACACGCAACACGCACACACACACGCACGCGCACACACACACACACACACACACGCACGCGCGCACACACACACACAGCCGCCGCGGTGGCTCAGTGGCTATGGTGCTCGGCTGCTCGCCCGAAAGACGCGGGTTCGATCCCGGCCGCGGCGGCTGAATTTCTTTGGTGGAGAAATTCGAGGCCCGTGTACTGTGCGATGTCAGTGCACGTTAAAGAACCCCAGGTGGTGGAAATTTCCGGAGCCCTCCACTACGGTGTCTCTCACAGCCTTAGTCGCTTTGGGACGTTAAACGCCATAAATTAACTAACTAACTAACTAACTAACTAACTAACCAACTAACCAACTAACCAACTAACTAACTAAGTAACTGACTAACTGACTGACTGACTGACTAACTAACTGACTGACTAACTGACTAACTAACTGACTAACTGACTGACTAACTGACTGACTGACTGACTGACTAACTGACTGACTGACTGACTGACTAACTGACTGACTGACTGACCGACTAACTGACTGACTGACTGTGATTGACTGACTAACTAACTGACTGACTGACTAATTAACTGACTAACTGACTGACTGACTGACTGACCGACTAACTGACTGACTGACTGTGATTGACTGACTAACTAACTGACTGACTGACTAATTAACTAACTAACTGACTGACTGACTGACTAACTAACTAAATGACTGACTGACTGACTAACTAACTGACTGACTGACTGACTGACTGACTGACTGACTGACTAACTGACTGACTGACTGACTGACTGACTAACTAACCAACTGACTGACTGACTGACTAACTAACTAACTAACTGACTAAATGACTAACTAACTAACTAACTGACTGACTGACTGACTGACTGACTGACTGACTGACTGACTAACAAACTAACTAACTAACTAACTAACTGACTGACTGACTGACTGACGGACTGACTAACTAACTAACCAACTAACATACTAACTAACTAACTGACTGACTGACTAACTAACTGACTAACTGACTGACTGACTAACTAACTGACTGACTGACTGACTAACCGACTAACTGACTAACTGACTAACTGACTGACTAACTGACTAACTGACTAACTAACTAACTGACTAACTGACTGACTGACTTACTGACTGACTGACTGACTGACTGACTGACTAACTAACTAACTAACTAACTAACTGACTGACTGACTAACTGACTAACTAACTGACCAGCTGACTGACTGACTGACTGACTAACTAACTAACTAACTGGAAAAATAAACCTTCAGTTGTAAGTGAGCGCTGTGTGTGTCTCGTCTACTTCCTTGTCCTTGTGTAGTTTGTGCTGTTCTGCCTTGTTAGAAATCAGAACTATATTCTCGCGACGCATGGATGAGGACAAAAGTTTTCGTTTTCTCAGACCCTGAAAAACTTCGGCGAGGATTTGGTTAAGTTTTTTTGTAAAGCATTGATACAATTGGGCAGTTGTATCGTCTGGGCTGAGTGATTTATTGTTAGGGAGCTTTGCTATGATGTGTTTTATTTCGTCTGCAGTTATTGAGAAGTTGGTTGCCTCCATAATCTCTTGAGGAACCTCCGGTAGTTCCTGAACAACATGAACTGATGGGCACGTTGATCAGATATGATTGGTAGTGCGGGAGCGCAGCGGCAGGACGCCACAGGGAGAGAAGGGACGAGACACAGCGCCTAGGGCTTCGGGTGGTACGGAATCTGGCGGGGTACTCGGCCGGAACAGAGTGGAGTAATATTCGTTCAACGCTACCCCGATCACATTACTCCCTCAGGCAATGCTGCCGCTTGGAGGGACCTAACGATTTGTCTTATAAAAATAATGAAAGCGGTGTCTATGGCAGCCGTGATTCACACTCACACCACGGCCACCATGGTCAGTGATTGCGTTGTTCTGATAAGGAAAGTGTAACTATTTTTGTGCCTGTTCGTTTCTTTCTGTGAAGTATATAAATTGAAGCTGTAGCTAGACATGTTGCCGTTGAAGTGCACCGAGCCTTCTTGCAGGCTCTCGGGATATGCGTTTGAGTTCTTCAGTAGACTGCCTATCCATTAACACAAATAATTTAGGTGTAAGTATGAACTTGCGCACGTATTTATGTGATCATATGGGACAATTGACTCGTGCACGCACGAACGTACGCGCGCACACACACACACACACGCAACACGCACACACACACACGCACGCGCACACACACACACACACACACACGCACGCGCGCACACACACACACAGCCGCCGCGGTGGCTCAGTGGCTATGGTGCTCGGCTGCTCGCCCGAAAGACGCGGGTTCGATCCCGGCCGCGGCGGCTGAATTTCTTTGGTGGAGAAATTCGAGGCCCGTGTACTGTGCGATGTCAGTGCACGTTAAAGAACCCCAGGTGGTGGAAATTTCCGGAGCCCTCCACTACGGTGTCTCTCACAGCCTTAGTCGCTTTGGGACGTTAAACGCCATAAATTAACTAACTAACTAACTAACTAACTAACTAACTAACCAACTAACCAACTAACCAACTAACTAACTAAGTAACTGACTAACTGACTGACTGACTGACTAACTAACTGACTGACTAACTGACTAACTAACTGACTAACTGACTGACTAACTGACTGACTGACTGACTGACTAACTGACTGACTGACTGACTGACTAACTGACTGACTGACTGACCGACTAACTGACTGACTGACTGTGATTGACTGACTAACTAACTGACTGACTGACTAATTAACTAACTAACTGACTGACTGACTGACTAACTAACTAAATGACTGACTGACTGACTAACTAACTGACTGACTGACTGACTGACTGACTGACTGACTGACTGACTAACTGACTGACTGACTGACTGACTGACTAACTAACCAACTGACTGACTGACTGACTAACTAACTAACTAACTGACTAAATGACTAACTAACTAACTGACTGACTGACTGACTGACTGACTGACTGACTGACTGACTAACAAACTAACTAACTAACTAACTAACTGACTGACTGACTGACTGACGGACTGACTAACTAACTAACCAACTAACATACTAACTAACTAACTGACTGACTGACTAACTAACTGACTAACTGACTGACTGACTAACTAACTGACTGACTGACTGACTAACCGACTAACTGACTAACTGACTAACTGACTGACTAACTGACTAACTGACTAACTAACTAACTGACTAACTGACTGACTGACTTACTGACTGACTGACTGACTGACTGACTGACTAACTAACTAACTAACTAACTGACTGACTGACTAACTGACTAACTAACTGACCAGCTGACTGACTGACTGACTGACTAACTAACTAACTAACTGGAAAAATAAACCTTCAGTTGTAAGTGAGCGCTGTGTGTGTCTCGTCTACTTCCTTGTCCTTGTGTAGTTTGCGCTGTTCTGCCTTGTTAGAAATCAGAACTATATTCCCGCGACGCATGGATGAGGACAGAAGTTTTCGTTTTCTCAGACCCTGAAAAACTTAGGCGAGGATTAGGTTAAGTTCTTTTGTAAAGCATTGGTACAATTGGGCAGTTGTATCGTTTGGGCTGAGTGATTTATTGTTAGGGAGCTTTGCTATGATGTGTTTTATTTCGTCTGCAGTTATTGAGAAGTTGGTTGCCTCCATAATCTCTTGAGGAACCTCCGGTATTTCATGAACAACATGAACTGATAGGCACGTTGATCAGATATGATTGGTAGTGCGGGAGCGCAGCGGCAGGACGCCACAGGGAGAGAAGGGACGAGACACAGCGCCTAGGGCTTCGGGTGGTACGAAATCTGGCGGGGTACTCGGCCGGAACAGAGTGGAGTAATATTCGTTCAACGCTACCCCGATCACATCACTCCCTCAGGCAACGCTGCCGCTTGGAGGGACCTCACGATTTGTCTTATAAAAATAATGAAAGCGGTTTCTATGGCAGCCGTGATTCACACTCACACCACGGCCACCATGGTCAGTGATTGCGTTGTTCTGATAAGGAAAGTGTAACTATTTTTGTGCCTGTTCGTTTCTTTCTGTGATGTATATAAATTGAAGCTGTAGCTAGACATGTTGCCGTTGAAGTGCACCGAGCCTTCTTGCAGCATGGGAAGTAGCGGGGCCAGTTGGTTCATTTTTCAACTGAAAACAGTGCGCAGGGACAGGACACAGTCAAGAAACACACAGACACAGCACTGACTGACAACTGAGGAATTTACTGCTTTGCTTGCAATAAATACAGAAAGTATCGTCTAAAATACAAAGAAAGCCTTGAAATCGTCATTTTGTCACTTCTGTCGTCGTTGCTTGTCCAGATAACCCATTTCTTTTTTCGTCAACGTTAGTGATGGTGTGCTTACGCAGGTGGAACGATTCTTCTGAATGATGAACGCTTCGTATATCTCTCGCATGAGCTTTCGGGGGTATCTTCTCAGAATCTTGCAGCGTCGAAAGTGTGGAATGCATTCGCAGTCCGACACGTGTCCCGCTAGCTTGCTGCCATATCCTTTTTCGATGTTGCCGACGTGTTCCATGAGACGTATGTTGACGCAGCGTCCTGACTGCCCAACATATGACGCCCCGCATGACAAGGGGATCTTATAAACTACATCACTGTCGCATTCGGTTAATTTGTCTTTGTGCTTTGTTTTACAACGTGCTGTTTTTTCAGCGCCTTGGTTGACCATTTTGCACAACTTGGATAATTTGCTGGGCGCATTGAAAACTAAGTCCACTCCAGCTCGCGCCACCACTTTCTTTAGTGCGTGGCTGACACCGTGGACATATGGCATGACGGCTACCTTCCGCTCTACTTTTTGAGGCTTCTTGGGGTTCGGTCGCCGGAACTCTTTCAGTAACTTGAAGCCAAGGCTACAGATGAGGTCGTCCGGGAAACCAGCTTCACGTAACCGTGTCAGCTGTGTCTGGACGCTTTGCTGCTGACGGTGAATGCAGGATCTATTCACGGCACTCCTCAATGCGCCTGTGGCCACAGCTCTTTTTACCAGTTTCGAGTGCGCCGATGAATATGGTAGCAGGCCTTTTTTTGACCGCGGTGCATAACACCAGCACAGATGGGCTTCTTCGACGAATAGTCGTAGATCAAGGAACTGAAGCTGATTCTCCGTCGGTAATTCTTTGGTCAGTTCAAGGTCAGCAAGACCTTCACAGAAGATCTTGAAGATGCCGTCGACAACGTCCTTGTGCTGCTCCTGGTTTGGAAGCTTGTGGATAACAAGGAAGTCGTCCACAAACCGGAATGTCCTCACGACAGTGGTATTAGCCAGAGTTTCTTGTAGTTGACGGTCTCGGCGAGCTAGCAGAAGGTCACTGAGAATTGGTGCAACGCACGAACCAATGCATACGCCTTGCCGTTGGATGTATAGGTCATCATTATGCTTTACAAATGTCGAACGTAGATAGAAGGCCAGCAACTCAAGGAATCTATCCGCATTGATTCCGCATTCATTCTGGAACCTTACAGTTCCCATGGCATCGATTCCTTCTCTCACTGTCTCAAACAAGGCAGTATGTGGCAGAGTGTAATAAAGATCTTTGATGTCTATTGAGAAGACACTCACTTTTTCCTGGCAGCCGTTCATGAGAAATGCGGAAACTTCTTCTGCCTTCTTGACAAGGAAAGGGTCTTCGACGGCGAGGAAGGAGAGCGATTCTTGCAGGTATCGTCCCAAGGGTTGCTGCCACGTTCCTCTTTCAGACACAATTACTCTGAAAGGGCAGTCATCTTTGTGGGTTTTTGCCGTGAAGAAGGCATTCAGGCATAAGCCCTCACTGTTCTTCACAGCTAGTCCTAGTTTTGTCAAGTTGTTGGCTTCACACAGTTTTAGGGCTTCGTTCCTTACTTTTTGGGGTTTAATCTTGTTCAGTTTGCGGAAGTTCTTTGCGATGGCCTGGCTTGCCTTCTCGCCAAAGGAAGCTGACGACATGACGACAAATCCTCCTTCTTTATCCGACAATAGAAGGCTGAGGTCCGCCTCCTGTAAAGACTTGGCCGTCTTGTCAAGGCGTGGAAAGGCTCTTTTCTTCGAGGCTCGACTTAAAACGTCTACCCCTTCGCTTATGCACCTGCTTACTTCTTCATCATCTCCTTTGCCGGCACTACTCCTCACAAAGGAGAGCAGCTGAACTTTGTCCAGACGAGGTTCCATGCAAAACTTCGGTCCCAGTTCAAGCACTTGGCTTGCCTGGAGAGGCATTTGCGTGTTTCCAAGGACATGGAGTGTCTGCTTCGGAGGGGAGCGAGTGCCCTGTTTTGGAATTGATGCCAAAACCTTTTTCCACAAAAAGTCCGTTACCTGTGACGCCGTCCGAAGGGCTAATTGCAGCCTTCTGGCCCCGCCGTCAGGCGGCGATTCTCGAAGGCAAGCGATCTTGAGGCAATCTTTGAAATATTCCACTACCTCCTTCAAGCAAGCATGGCATCAGGCTGTGCCGGTTGCTCCGTTCGGAGGCCTGGCACCAAGTGGAATATTTCAAAGATTGCCTCAAGATCGCTTGCCTTCGAGAATCGCCGCCTGACGGCGGGGCCAGAAGGCTGCAATTAGCCCTTCGGACGGCGTCACAGGTAACGGACTTTTTGTGGAAAAAGGTTTTGGCATCAATTCCAAAACAGGGCACTCGCTCCCCTCCGAAGCAGACACTCCATGTCCTTGGAAACACGCAAATGCCTCTCCAGGCAAGCCAAGTGCTTGAACTGGGACCGAAGTTTTGCATGGAACCTCGTCTGGACAAAGTTCAGCTGCTCTCCTTTTTGAGGAGTAGTGCCGGCAAAGGAGATGATGAAGAAGTAAGCAGGTGCATAAGCGAAGGGGTAGACGTTTTAAGTCGAGCCTCGAAGAAAAGAGCCTTTCCACGCCTTGACAAGACGGCCAAGTCTTTACAGGAGGCGGACCTCAGCCTTCTATTGTCGGATAAAGAAGGAGGATTTGTCGTCATGTCGTCAGCTTCCTTTGGCGAGAAGGCAAGCCAGGCCATCGCAAAGAACTTCCGCAAACTGAACAAGATTAAACCCCAAAAAGTAAGGAACGAAGCCCTAAAACTGTGTGAAGCCAACAACTTGACAAAACTAGGACTAGCTGTGAAGAACAGTGAGGGCTTATGCCTGAATGCCTTCTTCACGGCAAAAACCCACAAAGATGACTGCCCTTTCAGAGTAATTGTGTCTGAAAGAGGAACGTGGCAGCAACCCTTGGGACGATACCTGCAAGAATCGCTCTCCTTCCTCGCCGTCGAAGACCCTTTCCTTGTCAAGAAGGCAGAAGAAGTTTCCGCATTTCTCATGAACGGCTGCCAGGAAAAAGTGAGTGTCTTCTCAATAGACATCAAAGATCTTTATTACACTCTGCCACATACTGCCTTGTTTGAGACAGTGAGAGAAGGAATCGATGCCATGGGAACTGTAAGGTTCCAGAATGAATGCGGAATCAATGCGGATAGATTCCTTGAGTTGCTGGCCTTCTATCTACGTTCGACATTTGTAAAGCATAATGATGACCTATACATCCAACGGCAAGGCGTATGCATTGGTTCGTGCGTTGCACCAATTCTCAGTGACCTTCTGCTAGCTCGCCCAGACCGTCAACTACAAGAAACTCTGGCTAATACCACTGTCGTGAGGACATTCCGGTTTGTGGACGACTTCCTTGTTATCCACAAGCTTCCAAACCAGGAGCAGCACAAGGACGTTGTCGACGGCATCTTCAAGATCTTCTGTGAAGGTCTTGCTGACCTTGAACTGACCAAAGAATTACCGACGGAGAATCAGCTTCAGTTCCTTGATCTACGACTATTCGTCGAAGAAGCCCATCTGTGCTGGTGTTATGCACCGCGGTCAAAAAAAGGCCTGCTACCATATTCATCGGCGCACTCGAAACTGGTAAAAAGAGCTGTGGCCACAGGCGCATTGAGGAGTGCCGTGAATAGATCCTGCATTCACCGTCAGCAGCAAAGCGTCCAGACACAGCTGACACGGTTACGTGAAGCTGGTTTCCCGGACGACCTCATCTGTAGCCTTGGCTTCAAGTTACTGAAAGAGTTCCGGCGACCGAACCCCAAGAAGCCTCAAAAAGTAGAGCGGAAGGTAGCCGTCATGCCATATGTCCACGGTGTCAGCCACGCACTAAAGAAAGTGGTGGCGCGAGCTGGAGTGGACTTAGTTTTCAATGCGCCCAGCAAATTATCCAAGTTGTGCAAAATGGTCAACCAAGGCGCTGAAAAAACAGCACGTTGTAAAACAAAGCACAAAGACAAATTCACCGAATGCGACAGTGATGTAGTTTATAAGATCCCCTTGTCATGCGGGGCGTCATATGTTGGGCAGTCAGGACGCTGCGTCAACATACGTCTCATGGAACACGTCGGCAACATCGAAAAAGGATATGGCAGCAAGCTAGCGGGACACGTGTCGGACTGCGAATGCATTCCACACTTTTGACGCTGCAAGATTCTGAGAAGATACCCCCGAAAGCTCATGCGAGAGATATACGAAGCGTTCATCATTCAGAAGAATCGTTCCACCTGCGTAAGCACACCATCACTAACGTTGACGAAAAAAGAAATGGGTTATCTGGACAAGCAACGACGACAGAAGTGACAAAATGACGATTTCAAGGCTTTCTTTGTATTTTAGACGATACTTTCTGTATTTATTGCAAGCAAAGCAGTAAATTCCTCAGTTGTCAGTCAGTGCTGTGTCTGTGTGTTTCTTGACTGTGTCCGGTCCCTGCGCACCTTCTTGCAGGCTCTCGGGATATGCGTTTGAGTTCTTCAGTAGACTGCCTATCCATTAACACAAAAAAATTAGGTGTAAGTATGAACTTGCGCACGTATTTATGTGATCATACGGGACAATTGACTCGTGCACGCACGAACGCACGCGCACACACACACACGCAACACGCACACACACACGCAACACGCACGCACGCGCACACACACGCACACACACACACACAGCCGCCGCGGTAGCTCAGTGGCTATGGTGCACGGCTGCTGGCCCGAAAGACGCGGGTTCGATCCCGGCCGCGGCGGCTGAATTTCTTTGGTGGAGAAATTGGAGGCCCGAGTACTGTGCGATGTCAGTGCACGTTAAGGAACCCCAGGTGGTCGAAATTTCCGGAGCCCTCCACTACGGCGTCTCTCACAGCCTTAGTCGCTTTGGGACGTTAAACCCCATAAACTAAGTAACTAACTAACAAACTAACTAACTAACTAACTAACTGACTAACTAACTAACTAACTAACTAACTAACTAACTGACTAACTGACTAACTAACTGACTGACTGACTAACTAACTGACTGACTGACTGACTAACTAACTAACTGACTGACTGACTGACTGACTGACTGACTAACTGACTAACTAACTAACTGGCTAACTGACTGACTGACTAACTAACTAACTAACTGACTAACTGACTAACTGACTAACTAACTGACTAACTTACTAACTGACTGACTAACTAACTAACTAACTAAGTGACTGACTGACTAACTGACTAACTATCTGACTAACTATCTGACTAACTGACTAACTGACTGACTGACTGACTAAATAACTAACTAAATAATTGACTGACTAACTGACTAACTAACTAACTAACTAACTAACTAACTAACTAACTAACTAACTAACTGACTGACTGACTGACTAACGGACTGACTGACTGACCGACTGACTAACTAACTAACTAACTAACTAACTAACTAACTAACTAACTGAATGACTAACTGACTAACTAACTAACTAACTAACTAACTGACTGGCTGACTAACTGACTAACTGACTGACTTTCTAACTAACTAACTAACTGACTAACTGACCAACTGACTAACTAACTAACTGACTGACTGACTGACTGACTGACTAACTAACTGACTGACTGACTAACTGACTGACTGACTTTCTAACTAACTGACTGACTGACCGACTAACTGACTAACTAACTGACTAACTGACTGACTGACTGACTAACTAATTAACTGACTAATTGACTAACTAACTAACTAACTAACTAACTAACTAACTGACTAAATAACTAACTAACAAACTAACTAACTGACTAACTGACTAACTGACTAACTAACTAACTGACTGACTGACTGACTGACTGACTGACTAACTAACTAACTAACTAACAGACTGACTAACTAACTAACAGACTGACTGACTAACTAACTAACTGACTGACTAACTAACTAACTAACTAACTAACTGACTGACTAACTGACTGACTGACTAACTGACTAACTAACTAACTGACTGACTGACTGACTGACTTACTGACTAACTAAATAACTAACTGACTGACTGACTGACTAACTAACTGACTGACTGACTGACTAAATAACTGACTAACTAACTAACTAACTAACTGACTTACTAACTGACTAACTAACTAACTAACTAACTAACTAACTGACTGACTAACTGACTAACTAACTGACTGACTGACTAACTGACTAACTAACTAACTAACTAACTGACTGACTAACTAACTAACTAACTGACTTACTAACTGACTGACTAACTAAATAACTAACTGACTGACTGACTGACTAACTAACTGACTGACTGACTGACTGACTGACTAAATAACTGACTAACTAACTAACTAACTAACTGACTTACTAACTGACTAACTAACTAACTAACTAACTAACTAACTAACTAACTGACTGACTGACTGACTAAATAACTAACTAACTAACTAACTAATTGACTGACTGACTGACTGACTAACTGACTAACTGACTAATTGACTAACTACTAACTGACTGACTAACTAACTAACTAATTGACTGACTGACTGACTGACTAACTGACTGACTGACTAATTGACTAACTAACTACTAACTAACTGACTGACTGACTGACTGACTAACTAACTGACTGACTGACTGACTAACTAACTGACTGACTGACTGACTAAATAACTGATTGACTAACTAACTAACTGACTTACTAACTGACTGACTAACTAACTAACTAATTAACTAACTAACTAATCGACTGACTGACTGACTAACTGACTAACTGACTGACTGACTAATTGACTAACTACTAACTGACTGACTAACTAACTAATTGACTGACTGACTAACTGACTAACTGACTAACTAACTAACTAACTAACTGACTGACTAACTCACTGACTGACTAACTGACTGACTGACTAACTAACTAACTGACTAACTGACTAACTGACTAACTAACTAACAAACTAAGTGACTGACTGACTAACTGACTAAATATCTGACTGACTAACTAACTAACTGACTGACTGACTGACTAAATAACTAACTAACTAAATAATTGACTGACTAACTAACTAACTGACTAAATGGCTAACTAACTAACTAAATGGCTAACTAACTAACTAACTAACTGACTAACTAACTAACTGACTAACTAACTAACTGACTAACTGACTAACTAACTAACTGACTGACTGACTGACTGACTGACTGACTAACTGACTGACTGACTGACTAACTAACTAACTAACTAACTGACTGACTGACTAACTAACTAACTGACTGACTGACTGACTAACTAACTGACTGACTGACTAACTGACTAACTAACTAACTAACTAACTAACTGACTAACTGACTGACTGACTGACTGACTAACTAACTGACTGACTAACTGACTAACTGACTAACTAACTGTCTAACTGACTGACTGACTGACTGACTATATAACTAACTAACTAACTAATTGACTGACTAACTGACTAACTAACTAACTAACTAACTAACTAACTAACTAACTGACTGACTGACTGACTGACTGACTAACTAACGAACTAACGAACTAACGAACTGACTGACTGACTGACTGACTGACTGACTGACTCACTAACTAACTAACTGACTTACTGACTAATTGACTAACTAACTACTGACTGACTAACTAACTAACTAACTAACTAACTGACTGACTGACTGACTAACTGACTAACTGACTAACTAACTAACTAACTGACTGACTGACTGACTAACTAACTAACTGACTGACTGACTGACTGACTGACTAACTAACTGACTGACTGACTGACTGACTTACTGACTAACTAAATAACTAACTGACTGACTGACTGACTAACTAACTGACTGACTGACTGACTAAATAACTGACTAACTAACTAACTAACTAACTGACTAACTAACTGACTAACTAACTAACCAACTAACTGACTGACTAACTGACTAACTAACTGACTGACTGACTAACTGACTAACTAACTAACTAACTAACTGACTGACTGACTGACTGACTGACTGACTTACTAACTGACTGACTGACTAACTAACTAACTGACTGACTGACTGACTAACTAACTAACTAACTGACTTACTAACTGACTGACTAACTAAATAACTAACTGACTGACTGACTGACTGACTAAATAACTGACTAACTAACTAACTAACTGACTTACTAACTGACTAACTAACTAACTAACTAACTAACTAACTAACTGACTGACTGACTGACTAAATAACTAACTAACTAACTAACTAACTAATTGACTGACTGACTGACTGACTAACTGACTAACTGACTGACTGACTAATTGACTAACTACTAACTGACTGACTAACTAACTAACTAATTGACTGACTGACTGACTGACTAACTGACTGACTGACTGACTGACTAATTGACTAACTACTAACTAACTGACTGACTGACTGACTGACTAACTAACTGACTGACTGACTAACTAACTGACTGACTGACTGACTAAATAACTGATTGACTAACTAACTAACTGACTTACTAACTGACTGACTAACTAACTAACTAACTAATTAACTAACTAACTAATCGACTGACTGACTGACTAACTGACTAACTGACTGACTGACTAATTGACTAACTACTAACTGACTGACTAACTAACTAATTGACTGACTGACTAACTGACTAACTGACTAACTGACTAACTAACTAACTAACTAACTAACTAACTAACTGACTGACTAACTCACTGACTGACTAACTGACTGACTGACTAACTAACTAACTGACTAACTGACTAACTGACTAACTAACTAACAAACTAAGTGACTGACTGACTAAATATCTGACTAACTAACTAACTAACTGACTGACTGACTGACTAAATAACTAACTAACTAAATAATTGACTGACTAACTAACTAACTGACTAAATGGTTAACTAACTAACTAACTAACTGACTAACTGACTAACTAACTAACTGACTGACTGACTGACTGACTAACTAACTGACTGACTGACTAACTAACTAACTAACTAACTGACTGACTGACTAACTAACTAACTGACTGACTGACTGACTAACTAACTGACTGACTGACTAACTGACTAACTAACTAACTAACTAACTAACTGACTAACTGACTGACTGACTGACTGACTAACTGACTAACTGACTAACTAACTGACTAACTGACTGACTGACTGACTGACTATATAACTAACTAACTAACTAACTAATTGACTGACTAACTGACTAACTAACTAACTAACTAACTAACTAACTAACTAACTGACTGACTGACTGACTGACTGTCTGACTGACTGACTGACTAACTAACGAACTAACGAACTAACGAACTGACTGACTGACTGACTGACTGACTGACTCACTAACTAACTAACTGACTTACTGACTAATTGACTAACTAACTACTGACTGACTAACTAACTAACTAACTAACTAACTGACTGACTGACTGACTAACTGACTAACTAACTAACTAACTGACTGACTGACTAACTAACTAACTGACTGACTGACTGACTGACTAACTGACTGGCTGACTGACTAACTGACTGACTGACTGACTAACTAAATAACTAACTGACGAACTAACTTACTAACTGACTGACTAACTAACTAGCTAACTGACTGACTGACTGACTAACTAACTAACTAACTAAATAACTAACTGACTAACTGACTAACTAACTAACTAACTAACTAACTAACTAACTAACTGACTAACTGACTGACTGACTGACTTACTAACTAACTGACTGACTGACTGACTGACTAACTGACTGACTAACTAACTAACTAACTGAATGACTAACTGACTAACTAACTAACTAACTGACTGACTGACTAACTGACTAACTGACTAACTGACTGTCTGACTAACTAACTAACTGACTAATTGACTAACTAACTTACTAACTGACTGAATGACTGACTAACTAACTAACTAACTAACTAACTAACTAACTAGCTAACTGACTGACTAACTGACTAACTAACTAACTGACTGACTGACTGACTGACTAAATAACTAACTGACTAACCGACTAACTGACTAACTAACTGATTAACTGACTAACTGACTGACTGACTGACTAACTGACTAACTGACAAACTAACTAACTAACTAACTGACTAAGTGACTGACTGACTAACTGACTGACTGACTAACTAACTAACTAACTGGAAAAATAAATCTTCAGTTGTAAGTGAGCGCTGTGTGTGTCTCGTCTACTTCCTTGTCCTTGTGTAGTTTGCGCTGTTCTGCCTTGTTAGAAATCAGAACTATATTCCCGCGACGCATGGATGAGGACAGAAGTTTTCGTTTTCTCAGACCCTGAAAAACTTCGGCGAGGATTTGGTTAAGTTCTTTTGTAAAGCATTGATACAATTGGGCAGTTGTATCGTCTGGGCTGAGTGATTTATTGTTAGGGAGCTTTGCTATGATGTGTTGTATTTCGTCTGCAGTTATTGAGAATTTGGTTGCCTCCATAATCTCTTGAGGAACCTCCGGTAGTTCATGAACAACATGAACTGATGGGCACGTTGATCAGATATGATTGGTAGTGCGGGAGCGCAGCGGCAGGACGCCACAGGGAGAGAAGGAACGAGACACAGCGCCTAGGGCTTCGGGTGGTACGGAATCTGGCGGGGTACTCGGCCGGAACAGAGTGGAGTAATATTCGTTCAACGCTACCCCGATCACATTACTCCCTCAGGCAACGCTGCCGCTTGGAGGGACCTCACGATTTGTCGCCGTGATTCACACTCACACCACGGCCACCATGGTCAGTGATTGCGCTGTTCTGATAAGGAAAGTGTAACTATTTTTGTGCCTGTTCGTTTCTTTCTGTCAAGTATATAAATTGAAGCTGTAGCTAGACATGTTGCCATTGAAGTGCACCGAGCCTTCTTGCAGGCTCTCGGGATATGCGTTTGAGTTCTTCAGTAGACTGCCTATCCATTAACACAAAAAATTTAGGTGTAAGTATGAACTTGCGCACGTATTTATGTGATCATACGGGACAATTGACTCGTGCACGCACGAACGCACGAGCACACACACACACACACACACGCGCAACACGCACACACACACGCAACACGCACGCACACACATACACGCGCACACACACACACACGCACGCACGCACATGCACACACACACACACACGCACGCACGCGCACGCACACACACACGCACGCACGCGCACGCACACACACACACAGCCACCGCGGTGGCTCAGTGGCTATGGTGCTCGGCTCCTGGCCCGAAAGACGCGGGTTCGATCCCGGCCGCGGCGGCTGAATTTCTTTGGTGGAGAAATTCGAGGCCCGAGTACTGTGCGATGTCAGTGCACGTGAAAGAACCCCAGGTGGTCGAAATTTCCGGAGCCCGCCACTACGGCGTCTCTCACAGCCTTAGTCGCTTTGGGACGTTAAACCCCATAAACTAACTAACTAACTAACTAACTGACTGACTGACTGACTGACTGACTGACTGACTGACTGACTGACTGACTAACTAATTGACTGACTGACTGACTGACTGACTAACTAACTGACTGACTGACTGACTAACTAACTAACTGACTAACTGACTAACTAACTGACTAACTGACTGACTGACAGGCTAACTAACTAACTAACTAACTGACTGACCAACTGACTGACTAACTAACTAACTGACTGACTGACTGACTGACTAACTGACTGACTGACTGACAGACTGACTGACTGACTAACTAACTAATTGACTGACTGACTGACTAACTAACTGACTAACTGACTGACTGACTGACTAACTAACTAACTAACTGACTAACTGACTAACTAACTGACTGACTAAATGACTAACTAACTAACTGACTGACTGACTGACTAACTAACTGACTAACTGACTAACTGACTAACTAACTAACTAACTAACTAACTGACTAACTAACTAACTGACTAACTAACTAACTAACTGATTGACTGACTAACTGACTGACTGACTAACTAACTAACCAACTAACTAACTAACTAACTGACTGACTGACTGACTAACTGACTAACTGACCGATTGACTGACTGACTAACTAACTAACTAACTGACTGACTGACTAACTGACTAACTGACTAACTAACTAACTGACTAACTGACTAACTAACTAACTAACTGACTAACTGACTAACTGACTAACTGACTGACTGGCTGACTAACTAACTAACTAACTGACTGACTGACTAACTGACTAACTAACTGACTAACTGACTAACTGACTGACTGACTGACTAACTAACTAACTAACTGGAAAAATAAACCTTCGGTTGTAAGTGAGCGCTTTGTGTGTCTCGTCTACTTCCTTGTCCTTGTGTAGTTTGCGCTGTTCTGCCTTGTTAGAAATCAGAACTATATTCCCGCGACGCATGGATGAGGACAGAAGTTTTCGTTTTCTCAGACCCTGAAAAACTTCGGCGAGGATTTGGTTAAGTTCTTTTGTAAAGCATTGATACAATTGGGCAGTTGTACCGTCTGGGCTGAGTGATTTATTGTTAGGGAGCTTTGCTATGATGTGTTTTATTTCGTCTGCAGTTATTGAGAAGTTGGTTGCCTCCATAATCTCTTGAGGAACCTCCGGTAGTTCATGAACATGAACTGATAGGCACGTTGATCAGATATGATTGGTAAAGGCCTTGAGGGTAAATAAATAAATAAATAAATAAATAAATTCATTTTGTCACGCGGACAGCGCCTTATATTTATTTATTTATTTATTTATTTCAGTACCCTCAGGGCCCGAGGGCATTACAGAGGGGAGTGGGGTACAATAGACAAAATGACAAAAACCAGCAGTTACAAGTAACACAAAATGAACAAAAATATGGCTCGCGCAAATCAGTAGGTTACAGCAAATACAATCAAACAAATTAACAGTCATTTAACACGAAATTATGAGCAAAGGATAAAAGTAAGCATACCACGCAAACAAAAAAAAACACGAGGAAATTGTTGAAAATGGCAGGAAAACACCGGTGCACACATTCTGTCATGCCCTTAAACAGGAGAAATTGTGAAGGGGAAAAAAAAAACACCAGGTCTGTTTGAACTACAACATATGCTGAAAAGAATAAATGGCAGGGCGCAAGAATTACATGTACTATGTTACCATCAAGTTAGTTAAAGCCGATTTAAACACAGAATGGTCACTTATTTCGACGACCGATCGGGGAAGGTGATTCCATTGTGCCGATGTTCTGGGGATGAATGAGTTGTAAAAGTGGTTTGTTTGGCATGAAAGAATACCAACTTTGTGACGATGATCGATCCGAGCTGAAACGTAGCAAGGTGGCGTTATAAATTTTCTCTTAAGGATGGGGTTATCATAGTAAATCTTATGGAATAGACAAAGGCGGGATATATTTCTACGTTGAATCAGTAATGGGAGTGATAAGCTTGATTTCATGGCACTGACGCTAGAGTTACGGTGATAATTCGAGAGAATGAAACGGGCCGCACGGTTCTGTATAGATTCGAGTTGGTATATTAGTGTCTCTTGATAGGGGTCCCAGATAGATGCAGCATATTCTAGTTTACTACGAACCAACGACTTGTAGAGAAGCAGTTTTACGGAGCTAGAAGAAAGAATAAAGTTACGGCGTATGTAGCCCAGCATGCGATTAGCGTTATTGCTTACATGGTCTATGTGTACTTTCCAAGAAAGATTATGGGAAATGAAGACACCTAAATATTTATAAAAAGGCACAGACTCAAGGCTGCAATTATTAAGACGATATGAAGACAATGTGGTGTTACGACGAGAAACCCGCATGTACTTGCATTTTTTTATGTTTAGTTCCATGTTCCATTTGTTAGTCCATTCAAGAGCATGATCAATATCCGATTGAAGAAGAGCTATATCAGAGTCACTGTTAATTTCGCGGTATATGACGCAGTCATCAGCAAAAAGATTTATTGTTGAACATAGATTGTCAGGTAAGTCATTAATATATATAAGAAAAAGCAGAGGCCCTAGAACAGAGCCTTGTGGCACTCCAGATTCAACTGGAGAAGTGAAGGAAGAAGCATTATTAGCGGTGACAAATTGAGAACGATTAGTGAGAAACGAATGCAGCCACCTAAGAACGTTAGGGTCGAGGTTAAGTTTACTAAGTTTAAAAAAAAGCAGTTGATGAGAGACCTTGTCAAACGCCTTTGAGAAATCGAGGAATATGCAGTCGACAACGGAACCCCTGTCGAGGAATGAGTTTAGATCATGCGTGAAGGTTAAAAGCTGTGTTTCGCAAGAAAACCACTTCCGAAATCCATGTTGACTGTCAGTAAAAAAGGCATTAGAATCAAGGAACGATGCAAGGTGAGAGTAAATAACATGCTCCATAATTTTACACGGAATGCTGGTAAGTGAGATGGGTCGATAATTATGCGGGGAATGTTGATCACCAGATTTATGCAAGGGAATCACCTTCCCGACCTTCCAGTCATCAGGTATGCATGCTGTTTCAAGAGATTGCTGAAATAGGTTTGAGAGTATTATTGCGCTGTACACTTTGGTTTTAATCAAGAACTTAGAACTAATGTTATCAACACCACATGATGAAGAAACCTTTTGTTTTTCGATTATTTTTTCCACTCCAGCAGGATCAAAGATAATAGAATCCATCGGTAAAAAGTCAGCACTGTTATATGCAGGGGTTACCGAACACTGATTTTTGGAAAAAGCTGAAACGAATACACTGTTTAGAACATTTGCACATTCATTAGGATGAATTAGTTGGTCACTGGAGTCTTTAAGGCTGATGGATGAATTTTCTTTTTTGTTAACTACGCTCCAAAATTGCCTAGGGTTATTTATCAAAAGGGAAGGTAATGTGTCATTGAAAAACAAATCTTTGGCATCCTTCAGTGCACTTTTATATTCATGGGCCACGGCCTGATAAGCAGTCCAACGTTCTTCGGAACCGGTTAGTTTTGCAGAGCGGAACATGCGTTTTTTCTTATTACAGAGCCGCTTTAACGATTTAGTGAACCATGGTGATTGACGGTTAGAGGTGATGACTAAGCGTGGAACATATTTTTCAGTGAGCGCAGCAACTTTTTCTTTAAACAGGCTCCAGTTAGCATTCACGCTGCGATCATGAAAGCTTAGCAAGTAATGGTCTAGAAAAACAGATAGTTCATGGTTAATAGCATCAAAATCAGCATTTTTGTAATCATGGATATATTTACTGTGGTTGCGTTGATGGGGAACTGCGCAGGTTAAAGCAAAATGAAGGAGTAGGTGATCACTTAACCCTGGCAAGTATGATACGGGCTGGAAAAAATCAGGCGATGTGGTGAGTACCAGATCGAGGATATTAGACACAGTAGGTGAAATTCGAGTTGCCTGCGTTACAAGCTGGGATAAGTTAAAATCACTGCACAAATTCAAGAACATGTCGCATTCACTTGAAAAAGGTTCACAATAAGAACTCACATTAGACCACACTATGTTGGGGAAATTAAAATCGCCCAGTAAAATAAAGGGATTGCTCGGATAACGGACAGTAATCATATGAATGACATCATGAAGATCGTTTACAAAGGTGGGGGAGGTAGACGGCGGACGATAGCAAACGCCCACTATCAGTTTCTTAGAGCATGTGCGAATTTCAACCAATACAAGTTCCAATGCGCTTACAAAATGGATCGGAAAAGACATAACAGTATCAGCAACAGCTACAAGCACGCCTCCGCCACATCTAGAACCCCTGTCGCACCGATAAATGTTATATCTCTTTTTACAGGTAAGAAGTTCACAGTTATCTATCTTCGCCGATAGCCAGGTTTCAGTGAGACATACAATGTCAGCATCGCAAGCATCAATTACAGAACAAAGATCATCGCGTTTAGGTATTATGCTACGAATATTTGTGAACAAAAAAGAAAGTGGGGTAATGGCCGGGGATTTAGTTCCACTGCCCCTCGCGCAGTGCTAATCGGTAGCAGGTTCGGTCGGTGGCGCGGAGGCGCTGTGGGTATTATTCGTAGGGTCCTCAGAACGGTCGGTTGGCAACGGGAAGGCGCTTGGGATTTCATGAACGGAGTCATCGGAGTGATTGTAGGAGTAGCATTTATTTTTTATGTAAAGCTTATTGAAGCGAAGCTTGAAAGTCAGCGGCTGGGACTTGCCAAATTCGACCAGTTTTTTTCTAGCGTGACGGGTGGCGAAAGAATAATCCTCGCTAAGCGTAATTTTTTCATCCTTGAGCTTAGAACTGTTAAGCAGTATTCTCTGCTTTACCTTGAAAGATGAAAATTTGGCAATAATTGGTCGACATTTTTCCGATGCGAACCCACCGAGCCTGTGCGCTCTATCGATTGAAATTTCAGAGGACGGAATTTCCAAGCAGGATGAAAGAACCTTGACTAGCTTTTCTTCTGACTGAGCCCAGGACTCTGATTGCGTGTCAGGTATGCCATAAAACAGAAGGTTATCGCGTCGCTGCCTGTCTTCAAGTTCAGACAGGCGCGCGCGCAGCTGAGAGTTTTCACTAGAAAGTTGGGCAACTAACTGCTGAAAAGGATGTACTTCCTTCTCGATTTCGTCAATGGTAACAGTTTTGCGTTCAACGTCAGTTAATCTTTTGTTCATTTCGCTCAAATTTTCTTCTAACTTCAGCTGGGACTTCTTAAGATCATCAATAGACTTTATGAAAGCCTTTTGGTCCAGTTGCATTTTCGCAGTTCGCGTGTTCAAAGTCTCTAGTATTGCAAACATATCTTCCAACTGCTTAGACTGGACTCCAGGAAGAGAGTCCTGTACCTGATGCCTTGTGTTAGGCCCAGGGTTGAGTTCGACGTCCCCGGACAACGCTAGCAGTTGGTTTACAATATCAAAGCATTCACTGAACACACAAAGCAAAACTCCCGGGCGTGGGAACAGCAACAGGCACACATCACTTGATTTCTTAGCGTACAGGGAAGTAACAGAACTAACCTGGACGAAGAAGCAGAGCGGATTAGGTGGCCGCATCCTGGTGCTGTTCTCACGCCCACTAAGGGCGCCGGGGGCCCGCCAGCTGTTCATATAGGCAGCAAATGATGTCGCTGTTGATCTGGATCTTTCATGCGATGGAGGGACGGCGATGAAAATGTGCCGGTCTTGCGGGCATGCGGCATCACACGTGTCGTTGAAGTGGCAGGGCAGCTTGCTGATCTCATGGGTAGGTGACGATAGCGGGGCATTGGTGAACCGAGCCCATGCCGTAACCTGGACGAAGAAGAGCGGATTAGGTGGCCGCATCCTGGTGCTGTTCTCACGCCCACTAAGGGCGCCGGGGGCCCGCGAGCTGTTCATATAGGCAGCAAATGATGTCGCTGTTGATCTGGATCTTTCATGCGATCGAGGGACGGCGATGAAAATGTGCCGGTCTTGCGGGCATGCGGCATCACACGTGTCGTTGAAGTGGCAGGGCAGCTTGCTGATCTCATGGGTAGGTGACGATAGCGGGGCATTGCTGAACCGAGCCCATGCCGTAACCTGGACGAAGAAGCAGAGCGGATTAGGTGGCCGCATCCTGGTGCTGTTCTCACGCCCACTAAGGGCGCCGGGGGCCCGCCAGCTGTTCATATAGGCAGCAAATGATGTCGCTGTTGATCTGGATCTTTCATGCGATGAAGGGACGGCGATGAAAATGTGCTGGTCTTGCGGGCATGCGGCATCACACGTGTCGTTGAAGTGGCAGGGCAGCTTGCTGATCTCATGGGTAGGTGACGATAGCGGGGCATTGGTGAACCGAGCCCATGCCGTAACCTGGACGAAGAAGCAGAGCGGATTAGGTGGCCGCATCCTGGTGTTGTTCTCACGCCCACTAAGGGCGCCGGGGGCCCGCCAGCTGTTCATATAGGCAGCAAATGATGTCGCTGTTGATCTGGATCTTTCATGCGATGGAGGGACGGCGATGAAAATGTGCCGGTCTTGCGGGCATGCGGCATCACACGTGTCGTTGAAGTGGCAGGGCAGCTTGCTGATCTCATGGGTAGGTGACGATAGCGGGGCATTGCTGAACCGAGCTTTGCTGGTCGGGTGCTGCTGCCGCCGCTGCTTCCCGGCGTGTGCCTGAGGCCATTGAGAGCCTTCTCAGTCACTGGTAGCTTGAAGTCATCGAATGGATATTGTCAACAGGACAGTGCCTTACATCGGATGTTGTTACATTGCTGGTCGAGGGCGTCTTCTGCTTCTTCCCGGTATGCGACTGGGGCCTTCGACTGCCTTCTCAGTCACGGGAGCAACCTTGAAGGCAGCGAATCCATATTGTCACGCGGACAACGCCTTGCTTGCAATATTGTTGCATTGCTGGTCGTGTCCTGCTTATGCTGCTTCGCGGTATGTTGTGACTAGGAGCGTTCACAGCCTTGTGAATTGTTGGTAGGGGCTTGAAGTCAACGAATCAATTTTGTCACGTGGAAAGTGCCTTATGTGTCTTATTGTTACTTGGTTGGCTGAGTACTACTTCTGGTGCTTCCTGGTATGTGACAGGGGCCTTGACAGCCTTCTCGGCCGCCAGAGGGGGCTTGAAGGCGAAGAATCCATGTTGTCAAGTGTACTGCACCTTCCATGTCATGTTGTTACGTGGTTGGTCGAGTCCTACTCCTGCTGCTTCGTATGTACTGGGGTTCCTGAAAGGCCTGTCAGTCGCCAGAGGAGGCTTCAAGTTAACGAATCCATATGGTCACATCGACAGCGTCTTCCATGTCATATTGTTACCCAGTTGGTCCAATCCTACTGCTGCTGCGTGCCCGTATGTGACCGGGGGCCTTCTAATTTGCCGGAGGAGGCTTGAAGTCAACGAATCCTTAATGTCACGTGAACAGCGCCTTCCATCTCATTTTGTTACGTGGCTGCTCCACTGCTGCTCTTGTTGGTTCCCATATGTGGCTGGGGGCGGTGACAGCCTTGTCGATGGTCGGAGGAGGCTTGGAGTCAACGAATCCCTACTATCTCGTGGACAGCGCTTTACATGAGTATTTGCTACATGGTTGGTCGAGTCCTTCATCAGCTGCTTCCCTGAATATAGCCGGGGGCTCTGATTGGGTTTTCAGTCGCCGGAGGAGACTCGAAGTCCTTACTGCCAAGTGGTAGGGACAACGCCTAAAACAATGTCTGAGGCAGGCTGGCCTGGAACTCAAGCTATCTGCCGGACTGACTCGCATCTATAATGAATTGAACCATTCCATGGCGTCGGTAGGAACAAGCGTGCTCTGCGATCTTCGAACAGCAGTAACACCATCCCTCTCGGCGTGCTTCAAGTTAAAGGTGACGAAGAACTTTGGAGATGAAGCGCGGAAATCAGCTACTGAAATCTCGAAAAGTGTAGAAGCAGTTGTCTGGAGCTTCAGTGAAAACAAATTAATCTGCTTTCATCTTGTGTTACAAACAATACACATCTTCGCGTCATTACCCCGCTTCTTAAAGCAGCATTGGCCCGATATTTGGAACGAAAAGGAAGGGGCGTGAAGCGAACGCGTTGAACGCAAAATGAGAGAATGAGAATGCTTCAGTTAAGATGAAATAATGAGGCTTAGGTGCTGAACATGCACACCTGGGCGTGCGCGGCGCCTCTGGGCTGCTTTGTCTGCTCCGGGAACGAATTTCTGGTCAAGTTCTCCTATTCGACGGTGGATCTTGCACGGGCTGAAGTAGCAGTGCAAAAGCCCGCGTCGGGTAATGCGTGGCGACAACAACACGCGTTCACCCCTTTTTTATGCCGTGTTTTGTCTGCTTAGTTTGTAGCATCATCTCCGAGCTTCCTCTGCGCGCTGAAGGTAGGAGGTGGCTACCAGGTTCTCGTTTTTAGCGCTAAATTTGCCACACAACTTTAAAGGTGCTTTCACTAAGTAACGATTGGAAGCGCTACAAAAAAAATATGCAGTCTGGTTATATGTAAAGCTCGAATAATCAATGACCATAAATGTTTCTCTTTAACAAGTGGAAATGTGAGTAATCAGGCGAAAACAGGCTTGCATTTCGACGAATACGAGCGCGCACCAGCTAAGTTCCTGTGCATTTCCACAGTAGGTTGTGCACAGTGGTTTCGAAAACGGGTTCTACGCAGTGAGGGCATTTGTCTGGCGCTGGGATCTTACTTCACCGCTGGCGCAGAACTGCAGGTGTAAGGCCCACTCCGACGTTCAGCCGCCTTTGAGAGACCTTAGAGAGGAACCCATATAGCGTCCGCAACGCTATTTCTATTGCAACTTTCCAGGATTTTTGCGGCTGCCGCACTGAAACTCGAGATAGCACTTTTTTGTCGCCGGTTTTTCTGGCAAGTGGTATCGCCATCCCTATCTGCCACTCTTGACGGGTTGACCTCCCCTGTGGCCAGGGTCGGGCTACTGCGGTCTAACCCACGCGCCATAAGGGCAAAGCAGTAATTTCAGCTTATTTTTGCGGCAAATACACCAGCCACACCTGCATCCCATTGATGTTCATATTCTATGGCTTTCACCCTGGCCACTGTACTACCACTAATCCGTCCTTGCGGCACCTTTTGGAGGGGTTTGATTTTGATGCCGGGGTTTCATTTTTTTATGCCTGGCCTGATTCGAAGTAGAATTTGTAGTCTTTGACTCAATTTGAAGCATGAGTTAAAAAAAACCTTCTACAGTATTGATATACAAGCAATTGTCCTGGAGACCCTTTGTTCTTGGGCTGTTTTGTGAGCCTCTATGAGCTCAGTTGCTGTCATAATAGATGCTGTGCTTGATTTCTCTTAATCAGTTGTCCTGGCGACCTTTACAGGGCGACAGGGATAGTACTGTCCGGGTTACCGCGGCCGCTCTTTCAAATAGGGTCACACACTGTGTCTCCAACATTGAGCGCCGCTTGGCGGTTTGTTAGAGGCGTTCGGGTGTTCTTGTAAGTTTTCGGTCCGACCGTAATGTGTTCAAGAATTTGGAAGCTTCTGTTGTCGGCGAAAAACTGCTCTTTCATACCTCACATAATGAAATTGACATCAGCGGTTCACAGCATGCTCTGAATTTCTTCCAGATATCCAATCACTCTCTCTTTGGGGTGCTGATTGCGTAACAGTAGTAAAAGCTGTGGTCTCCTTCTGCATGACGCTAGTGAATGTATCCAGAACTTCGCGATTAAACGAATTCCACGTCGCATGGTGTTTGGTTGATTTTGACGCAGTGAGGGCTGCTGCAGCATGATCGAGCTCGACGTCAGTGGCAGGCTGATGATTAGGCATAGTGCTTCTTTTTTCTAATGGGTGCGCTCAGGTAGCATCCGGAACTGAGGCAGACTGGTAACAGGTACTGCGGAAGGATACGGAGAGGCCTGGCGTCATGGCTTCCAACATCATGTCCAGTGTAACCTTTGCATCACGTTTCCATGCTTCCGGGGCGTAGAGATGAATAGGTTGGTGTGGTTGTCGTCACTGATGTTCAGGTTGATGTAAAGGCAGTAGCAACCGCTCTTTCCATCAACCGAGCCATTTAAGTCGATGCTGCACGGAGGCGAATAGCCCAGTCTCATCGGGAGGCTCCCTTGCTGCTTCCGCAGTTTAGTGGCGTATACACAGGCCTGCCGCCGGCAGGATCTCGGTAGTAAGCCGCCTGCTAAGCAGGTTGCTACGAATGCTGCATTCATCGCAGGCACACTGCGTCCTCCTCTTCAGTGCCGTAATCCACCGGCTTTGGCACGCGCACAGACATCACGTCCTCCTGCGTTTGAAACCAGACGGGGACTATCGCCGTACTTTTGGTTGAGTAACGAGCCCTGGCTCGCCCGGTGACAGACGCAACTCGCACAAGAGTGCAACACAACACTCCTTGCTTAACAGAAAATCTTCCAGAAATGACAAGAAGTACGCTGCCACAGCTACGCGCGCTAATTCATGCATGATTATATCGCCCAGGTCGAGGAGAAATTCTTCGCGCTTGCTACTGGTGCTGCTTAGCCCGTCCATTCTAGCTTACGCCAACCAAATGCCGTCTTTCCGCAACTACAGGAGAGACGTGGCTACTGTTGTCGCGGCCACCGTGGGTGTGTGGCCGTGTGATTTTGCGGTACGTCAACGCCTCTTTGTGGACACACATGCCGTCTGCTAACGGGTGAAACCGCATGAAACACACCAAGTTTGAAGGTCCCCCTTCATTCTACTGCGAAGTGTTCGAAGTCAAATTACACTCTCATCTGCACATACGCACTGTGGCTCACATATAACATTCACATGTATGAGTGATGCGTTAATACGTAAACACACTAAGAAAGTACAAAGCATGGGGATCCCAAATAAGCTCGCTGTGTGAAAACTCACCTGTGGAAGGAGGATATGAGGGCGTAGTCACATACCGTCTTACTCGAACAGTGCTCCTACTTTAGGGTCTTCCGCAGAACGCTCTTTTAGAATATCTTCATCAGTGTTAGTTGGTATTAACAATACGAGCACGGCTTATACGCGGCCAAAATACAAACGTTCTTGTGTTGCACACTCTGTCCCGCGTCGCTACGGGCTATCTACGAAAATATGAGCCCCATATGCTCGCAGTGACCCGTAGAAGAGGCCAGGAGAGTTAAAATTTCGTGGCAATGCCGCAGCTACGAAGCAAGCTCAGGTTTTCCGCTCGCTGCGCTCCTGCTTATGTGTGTACCATGACGGACTAAAGGGACGTAATGCGCACTGGGTATCACGCCTCCGAAAAGTCCATAAATATATTAAGGTTTAAATTTTTAGCAAAAAGTTTATAAAATGTTGTACGGACTAGTACGTAGTAAGTTGTAGGTATACTAGGTAGTAGTACTTTGTAGTCTTTATAAAGCAGCGCACTGAGATATGCAGCACTGAACGGAGAAAGATATAAAGGCGGTTTTACACACCAGTTATACAAATGTTGAAAGATAGGCTTTTTCAGAACGCTTTTTTTGGCATAGCATTATCAGCGGTTTTGTACATCACAATACACTTAAGACGTGCTGACAAATGGTCTTGTTAACTAATATTGAATAGCTAACTTTCGAACTATTACCCTTAGTCTTCTAAATTGTTGAGGGGCGTGTAGCCCATTTTAATATTCATTGGAGTTAGAATTTCGAAAACGCGGTTACCTTCGGTTGTCCGGCCCATCATATTTTGGCTATTTCGACGAGTTATGTGCACTGGAGATGTTTCTTTGCCTGCAAGCTTCTCGAAAGCGGAAGGACTTTCATGCCATGTAGCCAGTATTTGTTGGGCCACAGCGCGAAATTTAACAGCATTTTCTAAATTCTAAAATCTAATATGGATGTTACTTACGGTAGGCAACAGGCCCCTAAGTAATTAAGGAGTCTTATAGTAATAGTTAAAAAGTGAACTATTCCACATTAGTTAACCAACATGCTAGTTAGCATGTTTTATCATTAACCTTATGTACTACAACGCTTACAATGTTATGCCTATGAAAGCGGTCTTCTAGCTCAAAAAGGCTATTATTAAAAATTGTGTAAAATCTCGGGTGAGGCACCCTGTATACATAAACCAAACATCACGACCATCTGTTGCAGTTCAAATCTGAGACGGCTCGGGTAATTGAAACAAAAAGAGTTTTAAACAACATGGCAGATAAATAAAACGGGACATTCTACAGAACAATACACATGTTGGGCGAGCACAGTGGCCAGCGCTTCGTGGTAGGTGGTGATCTTCTTGCTCCGCTTGCCGTACTTGTACTCCTTGCGTAGTCGTTCCATCTTCTCCTTGACGTGGAGCGCAGTGCGCAGGTAGCCCAGGCTGCGCATCTGCCCCACCATGCTCTCGTACACCTTGTTGTTTCGCGACGTGCCGTCCAGGAGGTCTCGGTCCGCAGCCCAGATGCGGATGAGCTCGTACGTCTCCTGGTCGCTCCACGTGAGTCCCGCCATGCCGTCTGCTGCCGCCAGCTCGCGGCCCGGCCCCGCTCCAAGCTACTAGTCCACACAATGAAGCGTTTTTCATACAATGTGTGAATGACAGTATACCTTCCGTTTGGAAGAAATCGTCGGATTTCATTGTTTATAATGCCCTCCATCGTATGTTTGGTCTGGATACCAAATTTTGTGATATATGGATGCTAAACATACAAAAGGAAAAGATGACTGGCACTGGAAAGCGTTGAAGACCATAAACTGGTTGCCCCACTTTCGGAATAAAAGTGTTTGGAGAGAAGTGTTCACAATACTTACTGAGCGTCACCTAAGTCACAAGTCGATAAGAAGAAAAAAATGTTGGTATTTAATAAAAATCTTGTAAAATGCAGCTCACTGTCTTCTTGTATAAGCGGCAGAGTGAAATGAGAGGCATTGAGCAACCGAACTTTACACAGACAAAACATCAGGGCAGCTAGGTTTATCCCTTTGTTCAGCTTCTTCGTGATCTCGAAAATATGCCATTACGTGTCTCGGCTACCTTGCCGGCCAAGATGGTGAATACGAGCAACCGAGTTGCATTGTAGGGCGAATTTTTTGTCGAAGACAGCACAATGAAGCACGAACTATCTGAGTCTTCACTGGCGGTTTATCTATGTTTGCTTGCCCAGTACTGTAATTTGGAGAAGACAGAAAACACAGAAAAGAGGGGAGACACTACAAGCGCTGTTTTTTTCCACCATGAATTCGCACCAAATAGCCCAAATGTCTGCTTTGCTACAGAATAGCTAGGCATGGGACGGTTCCGGGGCCAAGGGAAAGGTCCATACTGCAGTGAAACGGGCACCAAAGCCAACCGTGCCGAACGATACTCTCACAAGTAAATACCGCGCTGCGGTAACAGGTACGTAACGAGCCAGACAAGGAAGCAAAAAACAAAATAAAAAAAATGGCTTGGCTTAGCTTATGGTTAAGCCTAGGATGCGAAGCATACCGCCGGCGGAGGCTGCGCGTCCGCAAGCGAGCGCACGAGTTGAGCCATAATGGTCACAGCTGTTGTGACGTCATATCACGTGGTGCGCAGATGTAGTTGAAGTGGTAGCTACGTGGCCGCGCGCGGCGCAGGAAGGAAGAGCTCGGTTGTGCGGCCAGTATGCTTCGCATAAAAACAAAATAACAAAAATAGAAAGCGGCGGAAGCAGCGGCCGACCTCGGCCTAATGGCCGCGAACATACGTATGCCGCACGCGAAAGTGCGTCCGACTGTGCGTGTCAGGCAAGGCCGCTACGAGGCACCCAAGCGAGCGCGTAAAGCGAGAAATAAAGAAAGAAAGAAAAAAAGGGGGTCGACGTTGGTACTTGCTCTTTAATGAAACCCGTGCGGGAAGAAGCCGACCGGAACGCAGGGCAAATGGTGCAGGCAGAGAAAACAATAATAGGAAAAAATCAGGGGGGCACTTTGTTGACCTAAAGTGCGGTGAGGAGAAAGCCTTAAGCGCAGTGTTGCTGCTTTTGTCACTGATGTTTTGGTAAGATGTTAAGCTTCGCCTACAAAATAACACAAAACACATCATTTTGATGTTGGACCCCTATTTGTCACTATTCAATCCCGCCACTAACACTGCTGGAATAAAGACAAAGATTTACACAAGAAAAAGTTTTCCTTTACTGCCAGACAAACTTTACAGTTTCAGTGATATTAATAAGTGAATTTATAATTAGGGTCACAAAATTTATCTCACTAAGACTGCACTAATAAAATGAATTGTTATGCGACCTTTCACTTCCCAAATCTTTTTATTGAGGCAGGGTGACAACTAGCGCCAGTGAATAATACTGAGTACAATGTTTTTGACAGTCTCAGCCCAACAAGAAGTGATGGCATTCATGTGTGATTGTGGTTTTACTTCCATTCACGCGAGTTTATAAGCATAGCAGGCTTCCTAACCGTCTTCAGGAATGACTCGGAGCGGGTGTGTAGTCTAATGACACAAAAAATGTCATTTTCTGAGAAGTTTGTCAAAATGAACAAAGCTTACAAATGTAATTAATGATGAGGGATAGCTACCAGCGCCTTTCATGTGGTAGTCAGCTAGAATATGGTTAGCTTGTACACAACAGTTGTATACAAACTGGCAGTTAGCAAAACATTTGTACCAGGGGAATCACGGACCATTGCTATTTTTTGTGAATAGCGTTCTTGTCGTGGTTCAAATTATGGCTCTGGGTGAATCTTTTTTGGCACAAGTCACATTGGAAGGGTTTATGCCCTTATGGGATCTAATATGCCTTGCAAGGTCTGAACGTACCGCAAAAGCCATGGGGCACAGCTGGCACTGAAACGGCTTTTCACCCGTGTGGGTACGGACGTGTGCCACCAGGCTGTTTCTATTACTGTGGCCATGTAAGTACTTACAGTGCACAGTGGCACTATTGGCACATTGTGTACCAGTCTGTGCAAGTTGCACTGTGCTATAGCAAACCATTATGGTGACCCAAACCATGGTCACAGCTGTTGTGGCTGTGGTTATTTTAAGCTTTAAGTTACTTTAGGCTTTAAGAGTTCTTTGTTCTTTGGAACGAAAGCGAATAAAAGAGTTCACTAACACCTGCATCATCGTTTCTCAGAGCACTGTCTCCACTGAATAGAAATGGCATAATATTTATGGAGCATTGTTTCCAAGCGATTTTTAATATATTTTAATATATAATATATATATATTACAATAGCACAGTGGCCATGTATACAGGATATATATATGTATATATTATATATATACTACAGGCCATATATATATATATATATATATATATATATATATATATATATATATATATATATACATACATACATACCTTCGTAGGCAATCACATGTGCACTAAGCCTTCTTTAAACCAAGGTCGACGCAGTACGTGATTCCGGTGTTCCAGAAGAGCTTCAGGCGCTTCCTGTCTATATATTAAAATATATTAATATATGTGCTATTATATATTACATAGCTGCAAGTACGTACATGGCCACAACACAGTGGTCATTAAGTATTATGGAGAATACTTCTCCAAGTATTCTATTTCTGCTATGAAAACATATTTTCCAGGGACGTTGTTGAGTCTACAAGAAAAACATCCCGGGCGAATTTACGCTAATGTATATCAAATGTTCATCAAAAGAACGCTGATTTGAATTAAAATAACGTAAAAGTTTTCGAGACGCATTGAGACGCGTTTTTATTTCTAGTGACTCATTAGGGATTTCAGCCTGCCCCTCCATAATACTACGGTGCATACTGGAATTGACAAGTCGTTTTAGCAGAAGTTGTGGATTGTCATGTGTTCAGAAAATGCGTCTGGACATCAATGACAAAGTGATAGAGCAGTAAAAAATATAAAAAGCGGTGTATTCAGAAGAAGCAAAGCATCCTACCTTAAGCTCGTACTTTAGGCCTTCGTTCTTGTTCTCGAGTACTATCTTGCACTTCATGGGCAGATCGTAGATCTTCTCGAGGATCCTACACTTTGTGTGCAGTTAAGCCTTCTTGGCGGTGGTGTTCGGAACTTGAATGGGCTGGCTTGCGAGGTCCTCCTCAAACCGTTCTTTATCTGCCGTGGGTTGAGTGACTTCGGCAGGAGATTCTGCAGCTGCAGTCAGGCTGGTGTCCTGCGCCCGTCTCAACCCTTCCAATTAGTTCTGCAGCCGTGCATTCTCAGCGATCTCGGCGGTGAGCTCGTCGATCTGCAGGTTCAGCGACTCGTTGTTCGCGTCGCGCTCTTTGGCGCATTCGTAGTACACGTCCTCAGCTTTCTTCTGCAGGCGCAGCTGGCTGTTCAGCTTCTCCTCGAGGTCCCCGGTGCGTCTTTCAGTGCCTAGATCTGGTGCTTGAGCACATCTTCTTTCTCTTGCAGTTTCGTGGTCAGTGCCACCTGCACCTGCTGCTCGGCACGGGTGGACACATTTTGCTCGCGAAGATTCGAGGCACTCGAGATTCGATAACAGCCGTCTTCTAAGCCAGCGCCTGCTTCTCTTCCCACAGCCTGCCAGAAGCATTTTTGTTTTTCTCAGGCTGCTGCTGCAGAAAAGTTGTCATCGTTGTGCACTCCCGGCTCCCCAGATCGAACTTTGTGCGCAGAGCTGAATGTGCTGCCTGCACATTTTCCATCATGTTTACAGCTGCGTCCTTTCTTTCCACAGCTGCTTTTAGCTGGGCCTGCCGTGCGTTGAGCTGATGGCGAAACTGACAGCAGAGTTCTTACAGCTGATGCTGACATGCCTCCACTTCTTCAAGCTGGCGAATTTAACCTCTTCAAGCTGGCGCACTCCTGCCGCTGGTATTCAACGACATCTGTCCGATGTCTCCGGTCCTTCTCGCTGTGTTCCAACCTTTGTTTCAAATCATATACGGCGCGCGTGGTGGCAATGCAGGCCTCGTTGAGGGGCATCGATGCGTACTCCGCTGCGCGGAGCGGTGAGTGCAGGAACTCTTTTTCAAGGTTTAGCCGCGAGATCACCAGCTGAAGAATGGCGACCTCCTGCCTCAAATACTCCACTTGTGCGGTAGCCTCCTGGAGTTGAACCTGCCCACCACGCAACTGGTCCTTGCGCGCGTCTGCAAAAGAGTCGAAGCTGGCATTGCTGATCCTGAGAAGTCATTCCCGCTCATCAGAAGCAGCAATCTTAGCCTTAACTGTGGAAACCTCGTCCTGCAGGGCAGTTCAAAACGCGGTCTTCTCCGACAGCTCCGGCTCGGCTGTTCACTTTTCTGCAAGTCTAGCATTGAATTTTCTCTTGGTGTCTTCAAGATGTCTACGAAGCTCAGGGTTGCCTCGAGCCATTTCTTGGATGTCTGTTTCGAGGCACTTTGTTTTTGTACCGGCATCCTGGAAAGAATCCTTCAGTGCCATGTTTTCGGAAGAAAGCCCTTGGTGCAAGAAAGCTTGCTCACCACACTTCTCCTCCAGCTCAGGTGCGGTTTTCTTTACCTGTTCCAAATGAGCCTCAAGTGCTTTATTTTGTGCAGAGTCTTTCAATGCACTGCCGAAGCCGGCCACATTCCTCAGCCATCTTCTCACTTTGTTCATTCTATGAACCCAGCTCGCTTTTAAGCTCTTTGTGAGACTGAGAGCGCTGCCAATTATCTTCCACGTTGAGCATTTTGCTCGCGAAGATTCGAGGCACTCGAGATTCGAGAACAGCCATCTTCTAAGCCAGCGCCTGCTCCTCTTCCCACAGCCTGCCAGAAGCCACAGAGAAACTAGCATGCTCGCGTTTGCCCTGCGTTTCCGCGTGCTGTACCAGCTGGTTACCTTTTTCCTGTTCAATTCGACTGAACATTTCCTGCAACTCTGATCAGCGTCTTTTTGCTGATATGAAAGAGGTCGGTGGACGTGCAGCCTGGGCGTGGACGTGGCGTGGAGCTGCCGCGAATAATCCACAGAATAATAAGGAGGTGGTGTGAAGCACTGGCGTCCGGCTCCGCCTCTGCCGCCCACCATATGCCTCTGACCTCTACACCGATGAACTCAGTTGGGGGGGTGCCTTCAGGTCGGCACGTATACAATGTAACAATCATATGCTAGTTACATATATGTGAACACTGTGCAGAACTACTAATAGTACTTCGTCACCAGCGCTCATTTTAGCAGAAGTGCAACTGACCTGTGGAAGGAGGAAAATGGTCGGAGACTTGAATGAAGCAGTCTCACCGTGACCGCACTTTAAGCAGTTTGCGGATAGTATTTCATTCTAGAGAGAACTGCGGGAATCAATGTCATGCACAGTTCATGCAGGGGTGGATACAGTCTGTTTTTCGGGAACGTAGAGGGCATTCGAAGGCATGAGTTGCGAGTCATGGGTGGTGATGACGGGCCCATATTACGTCTCAGTCCTGGGTTCTTATCCACTGATCGCTGTCAGGAGTGGCAGAGATTGGCGTCATTTGTCCCTAAAGTAGAATGCGTCATGCTGTTGTCGTCGTATTACGCATCTATGTACAAAAGATGGGTTGTAGACGGTCTCCAAATCCATGAATTTAGGAAAAATCCCGAATCCAATAAGAATTCTTCACAAGAAGGTGGATCTACGAGGTTTTTTAATCATACTGCCGAAATGATTGACGACCCTAAAATATAATGCATTATGCTGATCTATGGGACCAAAGGTGGGTTCTAGACGGTCTCCAAATTTGTGAAGTTTGGAAAAAATCTAGAATGCAATAGGAGTTCATCATAACGTGGCGGTTCTATGAGTTTGTTGATCACACTCTTGATATTACTCACCTTTTGCTTTAACGGAGCTCGGAAACTTTTGCTTCAATGTTTCCGCTGAGTTTCTGTACTTCATTAGGAGGCTTGTCTTTACAATGCCATAGTTGTCGGCGTCCTTTTTAGACAAGCGGGAATCACATCAGCGGCCTGACATCGCAGTAGGGTCTGCAGGCACTGCGGCCACGTTACTTTACTAAACCATATCTTCTCTGACGCGCGCTAAGCGGTTAGCAAAAACATATCTATGTCCTCTCCTCTGCGATAGGACATAATAACTTGCTTCATTTTGAATGACGCGTTCTCCTTCACTAGATGCTACGCTGCCCTCATCACTATTTAGAGCGTGTGCATCCGAAGGTTCGAGGCGCTTCGTCTCAAGATTGTGCTGCTTGCACTTTAATCTTGGCGAGTCTGAGCGGGAGGGTAGTCAGCTAGAATATTGTTAGCTTGTACACAACAAACAGTTGTACACAAACTGGCAGTTAGCAAAACATTTGTACCAGGGGAATCACGGACCATTGCTATTTTTTGTGAATAGCGTTCTTTTGGTGGTTGAAATTATGGCTCTGGGTGAATCGTTTTTGGCACAAGTCTCATTGGAAGGGCTTTATGCCCTTATGGGATCTAATATGCCTTACAAGGTCTGAACATACCGCAAAAGCCATGGGGCACAGCTGGCACTGAAACGTCTTTCCACCCGTGTGGGTACGGACGTGTGCCACCAGGCTGTTTCTATTACTGTGGCCATGTAAGTACTTACAGTGCACAGTCGCACTATTGGCACATTGTATACCAGTCTGTATAAGTTGCACTGTGCTATAGCAAACCATTATGGTGACCCAAACCATGGTCACAGCTGTTGTGGCTGTGGTTTTTTTAATCTTTAAGTTACTTTAGGCTTTAAGAGTTCTTTGTTCTTTGGAACGAAAGCCAATAAAAGAGTTCACTAACACCTGTATCATCGTTTCTCAGAGCACTGTCTCCACTGATTAGAAATGGCATAATATTTATGGAGCATTGTTTTCAAGCGATTTTTAATATATTTTAATATATAATATATATATATATTACAATAGCACAGTGGCCATGTATACAGAATATATATATATATATGCCATTTCACATATATATATATGCCATATCACATTTCATATATATATATATATATATGTACACACACACACATACCTTCGTAGGCAATCACATGTGCACAAAGACTTCTTTAAATCAAGGTCGACGCTGTACGGGATTCCGGTGTTCCAGAAGAGCTTCAGGCGCTTCCTGTATATATATTAAAATATATTAATGTATGTGCTAGGATATATTACATACTTGCAAGTACGTACATGACCACAACACAGTGGCCATTAAGTATTATGGAGAATACTTCTCCAAGTATTCTATTTCTGCCATGCCAACATATTTCCCAGGGACGTTGTCGAGTCTACAAGAAATACATCCCGGAGGAATTTACACTAATGTATATCAAATGTTCATCAAAAGAACGCTGATTTTAATTAAAATAACGTAAAAGTTTTCGAGACGCACTGAGACGCGTTTTTATTTCTAGTGACTCATTAGGGATTTCAGCCTGCCCCTCTATAATACAACGGTGCATACTGGAATTGACAAGTCGTTTTAGCAGAAGTTGTGGATTGTCATGTGTTCAGAAAATGCGTCTCGACATCAATGACAAAGTGATAGAGCAGTAAAAATATAAAAAGCGGTGTATTCAGAAGAAGCAAAGCATCCTATCTTAAGCTCGTACTTTAGGCCTTCGTACTTGTTCTCGAGTACTATCTTGCACTTCATGAGCAGATCGTAGATCTTCTTGTCGAGGATCCTACACTTTGTGTGCAGTTCAGCCTTCTTGGCGGTGGTTTTCGGAACCTGAATGGGCTGGCTTGCGAGGTCCTCCTCAAACCGTTCTTTATCTGCCGTGGGTTGAGTGACTTCGGCAGCAGATTCTGCAGCTGCAGTCAGGCTGGTGTCCTGCACCCGTCTCAACCATTGCAATTACTTCTGCAGCCGTGCATTCTCAGCGATCTCGGCGGTGAGCTCGTCGATATGCAGGTTCAGCGACTCGTTGTTCGCGTCGCGCTCTTTGGCGCATTCGTAGTAGACGTCCTCAGCTTTCTTCTGCAGGTGCAGCTGGCTGTTCAGCTTCTCCTCGAGGTCCCCGGTGCGTCTTTCAGTGCCTAGATCTGGTGCTTGAGCACATCTTGTTTCTCTTGCAGTTTCGTGGTCAGTGGCACCTGCACCTGCTGCTCGGCATGGGTGGACACATTTTGCTCGCGAAGATTCGAGGCACTCGAGATTCGATAACAGCCGTCTTCTAAGCCAGCGCCTGCTTCTCTTCCCACAGCCTGCCAGAAGCATTTTTGTTTTTCTCAGGCTGCTGCTGCAGAGAAGTTGTCATCATTGTGCACTCCTGGCTCCCCAGATCGAACTTTGTGCGCAGAGCTGAATGTGCTGCCTGCACATTTTCCATCATGTCCACAGCTGCGTCCTTTCTTTCCACAGCTGCTTTTAGCTGGGCCTACCGTGCACTGAGCTGATGGCGAAACTGACAGCAGAGTTCTTACAGCTGATGCTGGGATGCCTCCAGCTCTTCAAGCTGGCGAATTTAACCTCTTCAACCTGGCGCTCTCCTGCCGCAGGTATTCAACGACATCTGTCCGATGTCTCCGGTCCTTCTCGCTGTGTTCCAACCTTTGTTTCAAATCATATACGTCGCGCGTGGTGGCAATGCAGGCCTCGTTGAGGGCCCTCGGTGCGTGCTCCGCTGCGCGGAGCGATGAGTGCAGGAACTCTTTTTCAAGGTTTAGCCACGAGATTGCCAGCATTAGAATGGCGACCTCCTGCATAAAATACTTCACTTGTGCGGTAGGCTGCTCGAGTTGAACCTGCCCACCACGCAACTGGTCCTTGCGCGCATCTGCAAAAGAGTCCAAGCTGGCATTGCTGATCCTGAGAAGTCATTCCCGCTCATAAGAAGCAGCAATCTTAGCCTTAACTGTGGAAACCTCGTCCTGCAGGGCAGTTCAAAAAGTGGTATTCTCCGACAGCTCCAGCTCGGCTGTTCACTTTTCTGCAAGTGTAGCATTGAATTTTCTCTTGGTGTCTTCAAGATGGCTACGAAGCTCAGAGTTGCCGCGAGCCATTTCTTGGATGTCTGTTTCGAGGCACTTTGTTTTTGTACCGGCGTCCTGGAAAGAATCCTTCAGTGCCAAGTTTTCGGAAGAAAGCCCTTCGTGGAAGAAAGCTTGCTCACCACACTTCTCTTCCAGCTCAGGTGCGGTTTTCTTTTCCTGTTCCAAATGAGCCTCAAGTGCTTTATTTTGTGCAGAGTCTTTCAATGCACTGCCGAAGCCGGCCACATTCCTCAGCCATCTTCTCACTTTGTTCATTCTATGCACCCAGCTCGCTTTTAAGCTCTTTGTGAGGCTGAGAGCGCTGCCAATTATCTTCCACGTTGAGCATTTTGCTCGCGAAGATTCGAGGCACTCGAGATTCGAGAACAGCCATCCTCTAAGCCAGTGCCTGCTTCTCTTCCCACAGCCTGCCAGAAGCCACAGAGAAACTAGCATGCTCGCGTTTGCCCTGCGTTTCCGCGTGCTGTACCAGCTGGTTACCTTTTTCCTGTTCAATTCGGCTGAACATTTCCTGCAACTCTGATCAGCATCTTTTTGCTGATATGAAAGAGGTCGGTGGACGTGCAGCCTGGGCGTGGACGTGGCATGGAGCTGCCGCGAATAATCCACAGAATAATAAGGAGGTGGTATGGAGCACGGGTGTCCGCCTCCACCTCTGCCGCCCACCATATACCTCTGACCTCTACAGCGATCAACTCAGTTGGGGGGCTGCCTTCAGGTCGGCACGTATACAATGTAACAATCATATGCTAGTTACATATATGTGAACACTGTGCAGAACTACTAATAGTTCATCGTCACCAGCGCTCATTTTAGCGGAAGTGCAACTGACCTCTGGAAAGATGAAAATGGTCGGAGACTTGAATGAAGCAATTTCACCGTGACCGCACTTTAAGCAGTCTGCGGATGGTATTTCATTCTAGAGAGAACTGCGGGCATCAATGTCATGCACAGTTCATGCAGGGGTGGATACAGTCTGTTTTTCAGGAACGTAGAGGGCATTCGAAGGCATGAGTCGCGAGTCATGGGTGGTGATGCCGGGCCCACATTACGTCTCAGTCCTGGGTTCTTATCCACTGATCGCTGTCAGGAGTGGCAGAGATTCGTGTCATTTGTCCCTAGAGTAGAATGCGTCATGCTGTTGTCGTCGTATTACGCATCTATGTACAAAAGATGGGTTGTAGACGGTCTCCAAATCCATGAATTTAGGAAAATTTCCGAATCCAATAAGAATTCTTCACAAGAAGGTGGATCTACGAGGTTTTTTAATCATACTGCGGTAATGACTCACGTCCCTAAAATATAATGTATCATGCTGATCTATGGGACTAAAGGTGGGTTCTAGACGGTCTGCAAATTTGTGAAGTTTGGAAAAATCTAGAATGGAATAGGAATTCATCATAACGTGGCGGTTTTATGAGCTTGTTGATCACACTCTTGGTATTACTCACCTTTTGCTTTAACGGAGCTCTGAAACTTTTGCTTGAATGTTTCCGCATAGTTTCTGTACTTCATTAGGAGGCTTGTCTTTATAATGCCATAGTTGTCTGCGCCCTGTTTAGTCAAGCGGGAATCACATCAGCGGCCTGACATCGCAGTAGGGTCTGCAGGTACTGCGGCCACGTTACTTTACTAAACCATATCTTCTCTGACGCGCGCTAAGCAGTTAGCAAAAACATATCTATGTCCTCTCCTCTGCGATAGGACATAATAACTTGCTTCATTTTGAATGACGCGTTCTCCTTCACTAGATGCTACGCTGCCCTCACCACTATTTAGAGCGTGTGCATCCGAAGGTTCGAGGCGCTTCGTCTCAAGAATGTGCTGCTTGCACTTTAATCTTGGCGAGTCTGAGCGGGAGGGTCGTCAGCTAGAATATTGTTAGCTTGTACACAACAAACAGTTGTACACAAACTGGCAGTTAGCAAAACATTTGTACCAGGGGAATCACGGACCATTGCTATTTTTTGTGAATAGCGTTCTTGTGGTGGTTGAAATTATGGCTCTGGGTGAATCGTTTTTGGCACAAGTCACATTGGAAGGGCTTTATGCCCTTATTGGATCTAATATGCCTTACAAGGTCTGAACATACCGCAAAAGCCATGGGGCACAGCTGGCACTGAAACGTCTTTTCACCCGTGTGGATACGGACGTGTGCCACCAGGCTGTTTCTATTACTGTGGCCATGTAAGTACTTACAGTGCACAGTGGCACTATTGGCACATTGTGTACCAGTCTGTGCAAGTTGCACTGTGCTATAGCAAACCATTATGGTGACCCAAACCATGGTCACAGCTGTTGTGGCTGTGGTTATTTTAAGCTTTAAGTTACTTTAGGCTTTAAGAGTTCTTTGTTCTTTGGAACGAAAGCCAATAAAAGAGTTCACTTCAACTGCTTCATCGTTTCTCAGAGCACTGTCTCCACTGAATAGAAAGGGCATAATATTTATGGAGCATTGTTTCCAAGCGATTTTTAATATATTTTAATATATAATATATATATTACAATAGCACAGTGGCAATGTCTACAGGATATATATATATATATTATATATATACTATAGGCCATATATATATATACATATATATATATATATATATATATATATATATATATATATATATATATATATATATACACACACACACATACCTTCGTAGGCAATCACATGTGCACTAAGCCTTCTTTAAATCAAGGTCGACGCTGTACGGGATTCCGGTGCTCCAGAAGAGCTTCAGGCGCTTCCTGTATATATAATAAAATATATTAATATATGTACTATGATATATTACATACTTGCAAGTACGTACATGGCCACAACACAGTGGCCTTTAAGTATTATGCAGAATACTTCTCCAAGTATTCTATTTCTGCCATGCCAACATATTTTCCAGGGACGTTGTCGAGTCTACAAGAAAAACATCCCGGGGGAATTTACGCTAATGTATATCAAATGTTCATCAAAAGAACGCTGATTTGAATTAAAATAACGTAAAAGTTTTCGAGACGCACTGAGACGCGTTTTTATTTCTAGTGACTCACTAGGGATTTCAGCCTGCCCCTCCATAATACAACGGTGCATACTGGAATTGACAAGTCGTTTTAGCAGAAGTTGTGGATTGTCATGTGTTCAGAAAATGCGTCTCGACATCAATGACAAAGTGATAGAGCAGTAAAAATATAAAAAAGCGGTGTATTCAGAAGAAGCAAAGCATCCTACCTTAAGCTCGTACTTTAGGCCTTCGTTCTTGTTCTCGAGTACTATCTTCTACTTCATGGGCAGATCGTAGATCTTCTTCTCGAGGATCCAACACTTTGTGTGCAGTTCAGCCTTCTTGGCGGTGGTTTTCGGAACCTGAATGGGCTGGCTTGCGAGGTCCTCCTCAAACCGTTCTTTATCTGCCGTGGGTTGAGTGACTTCGGCAGCAGATTCTGCAGCTGCAGTCAGGCTGGTGTCCTGCACCCGTCTCAACCATTGCAATTACTTCTGCAGCCGTGCATTCTCAGCGATCTCGGCGGTGAGCTCGTCGATATGCAGGTTCAGCGACTCGTTGTTCGCGTCGCGCTCTTTGGCGCATTCGTAGTAGACGTCCTCAGCTTTCTTCTGCAGGTGCAGCTGGCTGTTCAGCTTCTCCTCGAGGTCCCCGGTGCGTCTTTCAGTGCCTAGATCTGGTGCTTGAGCACATCTTGTTTCTCTTGCAGTTTCGTGGTCAGTGGCACCTGCACCTGCTGCTCGGCATGGGTGGACACATTTTGCTCGCGAAGATTCGAGGCACTCGAGATTCGATAACAGCCGTCTTCTAAGCCAGCGCCTGCTTCTCTTCCCACAGCCTGCCAGAAGCATTTTTGTTTTTCTCAGGCTGCTGCTGCAGAGAAGTTGTCATCATTGTGCACTCCTGGCTCCCCAGATCGAACTTTGTGCGCAGAGCTGAATGTGCTGCCTGCACATTTTCCATCATGTCCACAGCTGCGTCCTTTCTTTCCACAGCTGCTTTTAGCTGGGCCTACCGTGCACTGAGCTGATGGCGAAACTGACAGCAGAGTTCTTACAGCTGATGCTGGGATGCCTCCAGCTCTTCAAGCTGGCGAATTTAACCTCTTCAAGCTGGCGCTCTCCTGCCGCAGGTATTCAACGACATCTGTCCGATGTCTCCGGTCCTTCTCGCTGTGTTCCAACCTTTGTTTCAAATCATATACGTCGCGCGTGGTGGCAATGCAGGCCTCGTTGAGGGCCCTCGGTGCGTGCTCCGCTGCGCGGAGCGATGAGTGCAGGAACTCTTTTTCAAGGTTTAGCCACGAGATTGCCAGCAGAAGAATGGCGACCTCCTGCATAAAATACTTCACTTGTGCGGTAGGCTGCTCGAGTTGAACCTGCCCACCACGCAACTGGTCCTTGCGCGCATCTGCAAAAGAGTCCAAGCTGGCATTGCTGATCCTGAGAAGTCATTCCCGCTCATAAGAAGCAGCAATCTTAGCCTTAACTGTGGAAACCTCGTCCTGCAGGGCAGTTCAAAAAGTGGTATTCTCCGACAGCTCCAGCTCGGCTGTTCACTTTTCTGCAAGTGTAGCATTGAATTTTCTCTTGGTGTCTTCAAGATGGCTACGAAGCTCAGAGTTGCCGCGAGCCATTTCTTGGATGTCTGTTTCGAGGCACTTTGTTTTTGTACCGGCGTCCTGGAAAGAATCCTTCAGTGCCAAGTTTTCGGAAGAAAGCCCTTCGTGGAAGAAAGCTTGCTCACCACACTTCTCTTCCAGCTCAGGTGCGGTTTTCTTTTCCTGTTCCAAATGAGCCTCAAGTGCTTTATTTTGTGCAGAGTCTTTCAATGCACTGCCGAAGCCGGCCACATTCCTCAGCCATCTTCTCACTTTGTTCATTCTATGCACCCAGCTCGCTTTTAAGCTCTTTGTGAGGCTGAGAGCGCTGCCAATTATCTTCCACGTTGAGCATTTTGCTCGCGAAGATTCGAGGCACTCGAGATTCGAGAACAGCCATCCTCTAAGCCAGTGCCTGCTTCTCTTCCCACAGCCTGCCAGAAGCCACAGAGAAACTAGCATGCTCGCGTTTGCCCTGCGTTTCCGCGTGCTGTACCTGCTGGTTACCTTTTTCCTGTTCAATTCGGCTGAACATTTCCTGCAACTCTGATCAGCGTCTTTTTGCTGATATGAAAGAGGTCGGTGGACGTGCAGCCTGGGCGTGGACGTGGCATGGAGCTGCCGCGAATAATCCACAGAATAATAAGGAGGTGGTATGGAGCACGGGTGTCCGCCTCCACCTCTGCCGCCCACCATATACCTCTGACCTCTACAGCGATCAACTCAGTTGGGGGGCTGCCTTCAGGTCGGCACGTATACAATGTAACAATCATATGCTAGTTACATATATGTGAACACTGTGCAGAACTACTAATAGTTCATCGTCACCAGCGCTCATTTTAGCGGAAGTGCAACTGACCTCTGGAAAGATGAAAATGGTCGGAGACTTGAATGAAGCAATTTCACCGTGACCGCACTTTAAGCAGTCTGCGGATGGTATTTCATTCTAGAGAGAACTGCGGGCATCAATGTCATGCACAGTTCATGCAGGGGTGGATACAGTCTGTTTTTCAGGAACGTAGAGGGCATTCGAAGGCATGAGTCGCGAGTCATGGGTGGTGATGCCGGGCCCACATTACGTCTCAGTCCTGGGTTCTTATCCACTGATCGCTGTCAGGAGTGGCAGAGATTCGTGTCATTTGTCCCTAGAGTAGAATGCGTCATGCTGTTGTCGTCGTATTACGCATCTATGTACAAAAGATGGGTTGTAGACGGTCTCCAAATCCATGAATTTAGGAAAATTTCCGAATCCAATAAGAATTCTTCACAAGAAGGTGGATCTACGAGGTTTTTTAATCATACTGCGGTAATGACTCACGTCCCTAAAATATAATGTATCATGCTGATCTATGGGACTAAAGGTGGGTTCTAGACGGTCTGCAAATTTGTGAAGTTTGGAAAAATCTAGAATGGAATAGGAATTCATCATAACGTGGCGGTTTTATGAGCTTGTTGATCACACTCTTGGTATTACTCACCTTTTGCTTTAACGGAGCTCTGAAACTTTTGCTTGAATGTTTCCGCATATTTTCTGTACTTCATTAGGAGGCTTGTCTTTATAATGCCATAGTTGTCTGCGCCCTGTTTAGTCAAGCGGGAATCACATCAGCGGCCTGACATCGCAGTAGGGTCTGCAGGTACTGCGGCCACGTTACTTTACTAAACCATATCTTCTCTGACGCGCGCTAAGCGGTTAGCAAAAACATATCTATGTCCTCTCCTCTGCGATAGGACATAATAACTTGCTTCATTTTGAATGACGCGTTCTCCTTCACTAGATGCTACGCTGCCCTCACCACTATTTAGAGCGTGTGCATCCGAAGGTTCGAGGCGCTTCGTCTCAAGAATGTGCTGCTTGCACTTTAATCTTGGCGAGTCTGAGCGGGAGGGTCGTCAGCTAGAATATTGTTAGCTTGTACACAACAAACAGTTGTACACAAACTGGCAGTTAGCAAAACATTTGTACCAGGGGAATCACGGACCATTGCTATTTTTTGTGAATAGCGTTCTTGTGGTGGTTGAAATTATGGCTCTGGGTGAATCGTTTTTGGCACAAGTCACATTGGAAGGGCTTTATGCCCTTATTGGATCTAATATGCCTTACAAGGTCTGAACATACCGCAAAAGCCATGGGGCACAGCTGGCACTGAAACGTCTTTTCACCCGTGTGGATACGGACGTGTGCCACCAGGCTGTTTCTATTACTGTGGCCATGTAAGTACTTACAGTGCACAGTGGCACTATTGGCACATTGTGTACCAGTCTGTGCAAGTTGCACTGTGCTATAGCAAACCATTATGGTGACCCAAACCATGGTCACAGCTGTTGTGGCTGTGGTTATTTTAAGCTTTAAGTTACTTTAGGCTTTAAGAGTTCTTTGTTCTTTGGAACGAAAGCCAATAAAAGAGTTCACTTCAACTGCTTCATCGTTTCTCAGAGCACTGTCTCCACTGAATAGAAAGGGCATAATATTTATGGAGCATTGTTTCCAAGCGATTTTTAATATATTTTAATATATAATATATATATTACAATAGCACAGTGGCAATGTCTACAGGATATATATATATATTATATATATACTATAGGCCATATATATATATACATATATATATATATATATATATACACACACACACATACCTTCGTAGGCAATCACATGTGCACTAAGCCTTCTTTAAATCAAGGTCGACGCTGTACGGGATTCCGGTGCTCCAGAAGAGCTTCAGGCGCTTCCTGTATATATAATAAAATATATTAATATATGTACTATGATATATTACATACTTGCAAGTACGTACATGGCCACAACACAGTGGCCTTTAAGTATTATGCAGAATACTTCTCCAAGTATTCTATTTCTGCCATGCCAACATATTTTCCAGGGACGTTGTCGAGTCTACAAGAAAAACATCCCGGGGGAATTTACGCTAATGTATATCAAATGTTCATCAAAAGAACGCTGATTTGAATTAAAATAACGTAAAAGTTTTCGAGACGCACTGAGACGCGTTTTTATTTCTAGTGACTCACTAGGGATTTCAGCCTGCCCCTCCATAATACAACGGTGCATACTGGAATTGACAAGTCGTTTTAGCAGAAGTTGTGGATTGTCATGTGTTCAGAAAATGCGTCTCGACATCAATGACAAAGTGATAGAGCAGTAAAAATATAAAAAAGCGGTGTATTCAGAAGAAGCAAAGCATCCTACCTTAAGCTCGTACTTTAGGCCTTCGTTCTTGTTCTCGAGTACTATCTTCTACTTCATGGGCAGATCGTAGATCTTCTTCTCGAGGATCCAACACTTTGTGTGCAGTTCAGCCTTCTTGGCGGTGGTTTTCGGAACCTGAATGGGCTGGCTTGCGAGGTCCTCCTCAAACCGTTCTTTATCTGCCGTGGGTTGAGTGACTTCGGCAGCAGATTCTGCAGCTGCAGTCAGGCTGGTGTCCTGCACCCGTCTCAACCATTGCAATTACTTCTGCAGCCGTGCATTCTCAGCGATCTCGGCGGTGAGCTCGTCGATATGCAGGTTCAGCGACTCGTTGTTCGCGTCGCGCTCTTTGGCGCATTCGTAGTAGACGTCCTCAGCTTTCTTCTGCAGGTGCAGCTGGCTGTTCAGCTTCTCCTCGAGGTCCCCGGTGCGTCTTTCAGTGCCTAGATCTGGTGCTTGAGCACATCTTGTTTCTCTTGCAGTTTCGTGGTCAGTGGCACCTGCACCTGCTGCTCGGCATGGGTGGACACATTTTGCTCGCGAAGATTCGAGGCACTCGAGATTCGATAACAGCCGTCTTCTAAGCCAGCGCCTGCTTCTCTTCCCACAGCCTGCCAGAAGCATTTTTGTTTTTCTCAGGCTGCTGCTGCAGAGAAGTTGTCATCATTGTGCACTCCTGGCTCCCCAGATCGAACTTTGTGCGCAGAGCTGAATGTGCTGCCTGCACATTTTCCATCATGTCCACAGCTGCGTCCTTTCTTTCCACAGCTGCTTTTAGCTGGGCCTACCGTGCACTGAGCTGATGGCGAAACTGACAGCAGAGTTCTTACAGCTGATGCTGGGATGCCTCCAGCTCTTCAAGCTGGCGAATTTAACCTCTTCAAGCTGGCGCTCTCCTGCCGCAGGTATTCAACGACATCTGTCCGATGTCTCCGGTCCTTCTCGCTGTGTTCCAACCTTTGTTTCAAATCATATACGTCGCGCGTGGTGGCAATGCAGGCCTCGTTGAGGGCCCTCGGTGCGTGCTCCGCTGCGCGGAGCGATGAGTGCAGGAACTCTTTTTCAAGGTTTAGCCACGAGATTGCCAGCAGAAGAATGGCGACCTCCTGCATAAAATACTTCACTTGTGCGGTAGGCTGCTCGAGTTGAACCTGCCCACCACGCAACTGGTCCTTGCGCGCATCTGCAAAAGAGTCCAAGCTGGCATTGCTGATCCTGAGAAGTCATTCCCGCTCATAAGAAGCAGCAATCTTAGCCTTAACTGTGGAAACCTCGTCCTGCAGGGCAGTTCAAAAAGTGGTATTCTCCGACAGCTCCAGCTCGGCTGTTCACTTTTCTGCAAGTGTAGCATTGAATTTTCTCTTGGTGTCTTCAAGATGGCTACGAAGCTCAGAGTTGCCGCGAGCCATTTCTTGGATGTCTGTTTCGAGGCACTTTGTTTTTGTACCGGCGTCCTGGAAAGAATCCTTCAGTGCCAAGTTTTCGGAAGAAAGCCCTTCGTGGAAGAAAGCTTGCTCACCACACTTCTCTTCCAGCTCAGGTGCGGTTTTCTTTTCCTGTTCCAAATGAGCCTCAAGTGCTTTATTTTGTGCAGAGTCTTTCAATGCACTGCCGAAGCCGGCCACATTCCTCAGCCATCTTCTCACTTTGTTCATTCTATGCACCCAGCTCGCTTTTAAGCTCTTTGTGAGGCTGAGAGCGCTGCCAATTATCTTCCACGTTGAGCATTTTGCTCGCGAAGATTCGAGGCACTCGAGATTCGAGAACAGCCATCCTCTAAGCCAGTGCCTGCTTCTCTTCCCACAGCCTGCCAGAAGCCACAGAGAAACTAGCATGCTCGCGTTTGCCCTGCGTTTCCGCGTGCTGTACCAGCTGGTTACCTTTTTCCTGTTCAATTCGGCTGAACATTTCCTGCAACTCTGATCAGCGTCTTTTTGCTGATATGAAAGAGGTCGGTGGACGTGCAGCCTGGGCGTGGACGTGGCATGGAGCTGCCGCGAATAATCCACAGAATAATAAGGAGGTGGTATGGAGCACGGGTGTCCGCCTCCACCTCTGCCGCCCACCATATACCTCTGACCTCTACAGCGATCAACTCAGTTGGGGGGCTGCCTTCAGGTCGGCACGTATACAATGTAACAATCATATGCTAGTTACATATATGTGAACACTGTGCAGAACTACTAATAGTTCATCGTCACCAGCGCTCATTTTAGCGGAAGTGCAACTGACCTCTGGAAAGATGAAAATGGTCGGAGACTTGAATGAAGCAATTTCACCGTGACCGCACTTTAAGCAGTCTGCGGATGGTATTTCATTCTAGAGAGAACTGCGGGCATCAATGTCATGCACAGTTCATGCAGGGGTGGATACAGTCTGTTTTTCAGGAACGTAGAGGGCATTCGAAGGCATGAGTCGCGAGTCATGGGTGGTGATGCCGGGCCCACATTACGTCTCAGTCCTGGGTTCTTATCCACTGATCGCTGTCAGGAGTGGCAGAGATTCGTGTCATTTGTCCCTAGAGTAGAATGCGTCATGCTGTTGTCGTCGTATTACGCATCTATGTACAAAAGATGGGTTGTAGACGGTCTCCAAATCCATGAATTTAGGAAAATTTCCGAATCCAATAAGAATTCTTCACAAGAAGGTGGATCTACGAGGTTTTTTAATCATACTGCGGTAATGACTCACGTCCCTAAAATATAATGTATCATGCTGATCTATGGGACTAAAGGTGGGTTCTAGACGGTCTGCAAATTTGTGAAGTTTGGAAAAATCTAGAATGGAATAGGAATTCATCATAACGTGGCGGTTTTATGAGCTTGTTGATCACACTCTTGGTATTACTCACCTTTTGCTTTAACGGAGCTCTGAAACTTTTGCTTGAATGTTTCCGCATAGTTTCTGTACTTCATTAGGAGGCTTGTCTTTATAATGCCATAGTTGTCTGCGCCCTGTTTAGTCAAGCGGGAATCACATCAGCGGCCTGACATCGCAGTAGGGTCTGCAGGTACTGCGGCCACGTTACTTTACTAAACCATATCTTCTCTGACGCGCGCTAAGCGGTTAGCAAAAACATATCTATGTCCTCTCCTCTGCGATAGGACATAATAACTTGCTTCATTTTGAATGACGCGTTCTCCTTCACTAGATGCTACGCTGCCCTCACCACTATTTAGAGCGTGTGCATCCGAAGGTTCGAGGCGCTTCGTCTCAAGAATGTGCTGCTTGCACTTTAATCTTGGCGAGTCTGAGCGGGAGGGTCGTCAGCTAGAATATTGTTAGCTTGTACACAACAAACAGTTGTACACAAACTGGCAGTTAGCAAAACATTTGTACCAGGGGAATCACGGACCATTGCTATTTTTTGTGAATAGCGTTCTTGTGGTGGTTGAAATTATGGCTCTGGGTGAATCGTTTTTGGCACAAGTCACATTGGAAGGGCTTTATGCCCTTATTGGATCTAATATGCCTTACAAGGTCTGAACATACCGCAAAAGCCATGGGGCACAGCTGGCACTGAAACGTCTTTTCACCCGTGTGGATACGGACGTGTGCCACCAGGCTGTTTCTATTACTGTGGCCATGTAAGTACTTACAGTGCACAGTAGCACTATTGGCACATTGTGTACCAGTCTGTGCAAGTTGCACTGTGCTATAGCAAACCATTATGGTGACCCAAACCATGGTCACAGCTGTTGTGGCTGTGGTTATTTTAAGCTTTAAGTTACTTTAGGCTTTAAGAGTTCTTTGTTCTTTGGAACGAAAGCCAATAAAAGAGTTCACTTCAACTGCTTCATCGTTTCTCAGAGCACTGTCTCCACTGAATAGAAAGGGCATAATATTTATGGAGCATTGTTTCCAAGCGATTTTTAATATATTTTAATATATAATATATATATTACAATAGCACAGTGGCAATGTCTACAGGATATATATATATATTATATATATACTATAGGCCATATATATATATACATATATATATATATATATATATATATATATATATATATATATATATATACACACACACACATACCTTCGTAGGCAATCACATGTGCACTAAGCCTTCTTTAAATCAAGGTCGACGCTGTACGGGATTCCGGTGCTCCAGAAGAGCTTCAGGCGCTTCCTGTATATATATTAAAATATATTAATATATGTACTATGATATATTACATACTTGCAAGTACGTACATGGCCACAACACAGTGGCCTTTAAGTATTATGCAGAATACTTCTCCAAGTATTCTATTTCTGCCATGCCAACATATTTTCCAGGGACGTTGTCGAGTCTACAAGAAAAACATCCCGGGGGAATTTACGCTAATGTATATCAAATGTTCATCAAAAGAACGCTGATTTGAATTAAAATAACGTAAAAGTTTTCGAGACGCACTGAGACGCGTTTTTATTTCTAGTGACTCACTAGGGATTTCAGCCTGCCCCTCCATAATACAACGGTGCATACTGGAATTGACAAGTCGTTTTAGCAGAAGTTGTGGATTGTCATGTGTTCAGAAAATGCGTCTCGACATCAATGACAAAGTGATAGAGCAGTAAAAATATAAAAAAGCGGTGTATTCAGAAGAAGCAAAGCATCCTACCTTAAGCTCGTACTTTAGGCCTTCGTTCTTGTTCTCGAGTACTATCTTCTACTTCATGGGCAGATCGTAGATCTTCTTCTCGAGGATCCAACACTTTGTGTGCAGTTCAGCCTTCTTGGCGGTGGTTTTCGGAACCTGAATGGGCTGGCTTGCGAGGTCCTCCTCAAACCGTTCTTTATCTGCCGTGGGTTGAGTGACTTCGGCAGCAGATTCTGCAGCTGCAGTCAGGCTGGTGTCCTGCGCCCGTCTCAACCCTTCCAATTACTTCTGCAGCCGTGCATTCTCAGCGATCTCGGCGGTGAGCTCGTCGATATGCAGGTTCAGCGACTCGTTGTTCGCGTCGCGCTCTTAGGCGCATTCGTAGTAGACGTCCTCAGCTTTCTTCTGCAGGTGCAGCTGGCTGTTCAGCTTATCCTCGAGGTCCCCGGTGCGTCTTTCAGTGCCTAGATCTGGCGCTTGAGCACATCATGTTTCTCTTGCAGTTTCGTGGTCGGTGCCACCTGCACCTGCTGCTCGGCACGGGTGGAAACATTTTGCTCGCGAAGATTCGAGGCACTCGAGATTCGATAACAGCCCTCTTCTAAGCCAGCGCCTGCTTCTCTTCCCACAGCCTGCCAGAAGCATTTTTGTTTTTCTCAGGCTGCTGCCGCAGAAAAGTTGTCATCGTTGTGTACTCCCGGCTCCCCAGATCGAACTTTGTGCGCAGAGCTGAATGTGCTGCCTGCACATTTTCCATGATGTTCACAGCTGCGTCCTTCCTTTCCACAGCTGCTTTTAGCTGGGCCTGCCGTGCACTGAGCTGATGGCGAAACTGACAGCAGAGTTCTTACAGCTGATGCTGGGATGCCTCCAGCTCTTCAAGCTGGCGAATTTAACCTCTTCAAGCTGGCGCACTCCTGCCGCAGGTATTCAACGACATCTGTCCGATGTCTCCGGTCCTTCTCGCTGTGTTCCAACCTTTGTTTCAAATCATATACGGCGCGCGTGGTGGCAATGCAGGCCCCGTTGAGGCACCTCGATGCGTACTCCGCTGCGCGGAGCGGTGAGGGCAGGAACTCTTTTTCAAGGTTTAGCCACGATATTACCAGCTGAAGAATGGCGACCTCCTGCCTCAAATACTCCACTTGTGCGGTAGCCTCCTGGAGTTGAACCTGCCCACCACGCAACTGGTCCTTGCGCGCATCTGCAAAAGAGTCCAAGCTGGCATTGCTGATCCTGAGAAGTCATTCCCGCTCATCAGAAGCAGCCATCTTAGCCTTAACTGTGGAAACCTCGTCCTGCAGGGCAGTTGAAAAAGCGTTCTTCTTCGACAGCTCCAGCTCGGTTGGTCACTTTTCTGCAAGTGTAGCATTGAATTTTCTTTTGGTGTCTTCAAGATGGCTACGAAGCTCAGAGTTGCCTCGAGCCATTTCTTGGATGTCTGTTTCGAGGCACTTTGTTTTTGTACCGGCGTCCTGGAAAGAATCCTTCAGTGCCAAGTTTTCGGAAGAAAGCCCTTCCTGCAAGAAAGCTTGCTCACCACACTTCTCTTCCAGCTCAGGTGCGGTTTTCTTTTCCTGTTCCAAATGAGCCTCAAGTGCTTTATTTTGTGCAGAGCCTTCCTATGCACTGCCGAAGCCGGCCACATTCCTCAGCCATGTTCTCACTTTGTTCATTCTATGCACCCAGCTCGCTTTTAAGCACTTCGTGAGACTGAGAGCGCAGCCAATTATCTTCCACGTTGAGCATTTTGCTCGCGAATATTCGAGGCACTCGAGATTCGAGAACAGCCATCTTCTAAGCCAGCGCCTGCTTCTCTTCCCACAGCCTGCCAGACGCCACAGAGAAACTAGCATGCTCGCGTTTGCCCTGCGTTTCCGCGTGCTGTACCAGCTGGTTACCTTTTTCCTGTTCAATGCGGCTGAACATTTCCTGCAACTCTGATCAGCGCCTTTTTGCTGATATGAAAGAGGTCGGTGGACGTGCAGCCTGGGCGTGGAAGTGGCGTGGAGCTGCCGCGAATAATCCACAGAATAATAAGGAGGTGGTATGGAGCACGGGCGTCCGCCTCCACCTCTGCCGCCCACCATATACCTCTGACATCTACAGCGATGAACTCAGTTGGGGGGGTGCCTTCAGGTCGGCACGTATACAATGTAACAATCATATGCTAGTTACATATATGTGAACACTGTGCAGAACTACTAATAGTTCATCGTCACCAGCGCTCATTTTAGCGGAAGTGCAACTGACCTCTGGAAAGATGAAAATGGTCGGAGACTTGAATGAAGCAATTTCACCGTGACCGCACTTTAAGCAGTCTGCGGATGGTATTTCATTCTAGAGAGAACTGCGGGCATCAATGTCATGCACAGTTCATGCAGGGGTGGATACAGTCTGTTTTTCAGGAACGTAGAGGGCATTCGAAGGCATGAGTCGCGAGTCATGGGTGGTGATGCCGGGCCCACATTACGTCTCAGTCCTGGGTTCTTATCCACTGATCGCTGTCAGGAGTGGCAGAGATTCGTGTCATTTGTCCCTAGAGTAGAATGCGTCATGCTGTTTTCGTCGTATTACGCATCTATGTACAAAAGATGGGTTGTAGACGGTCTCCAAATCCATGAATTAAGGAAAATTTCCGAATCCAATAAGAATTCTTCACTAGAAGGTAGATCTACGAGGTTTTTTAATCATACTGCGGTAATGACTCACGTCCCTAAAATATAATGCATTATGCTGATCTATGGGGCTAAAGGTGGGTTCTAGACGGTCTCCAAATTTGTGAAGTTTGGAAAAATCTAGAATGGAATAGGAATTCATCATAACGTGGCGGTTTTATGAGTTTGTTGATAACACTCTTGGTATTACTCACCTTTTGCTTTAACGGAGCTCTGAAACTTTTGCTTCAATATTTCCGCATAGTTTCTGTACTTCATTAGGAGGCTTGTCTTTATAATGCCTAGTTGTCTGCGTCCTGTTTAGTCAAGCGGGAATCACATCAGAGGCCTGACATCGCAGTAGGGTCTGCAGGCACTGCGGTCACGTTACTTTACTAAACCATATCTTCTATGACGCGCGCTAAGCGGCTAGCAAAAACATATCTATGTCCTCTCCTCTGCGATAGGACATAATAACTTGCTTCATTTTGAATGACGCGTTCTCCTTCACTAGATGCTACGCTGCCCTCATCACTATTTAGAGCGTGTGCATCCGAAGGTTCGAGGCGCTTCGTCTCAAGATTGTGCTGCTTGCACTTTAATCTTGGCGAGTCTGAGCGGGAGGGTAGTCAGCTAGAATATTGTTAGCTTGTACACAACAGTTGTACAGAAACTGGCAGTTAGCAAAACATTTGTACCAGGGGAATCACGGACCATTGCTATTTTTTGTGAATAGCGTTCTTCTGGTGGTTGAAATTATGGCTCTGGGTGAATCGTTTTTGGCACAAGTCACATTGGAAGGGCTTTATGCCCTTATGGGATCTAATATGCCTTACAAGGTCTGAACATACCGCCAAAGCCATGGGGCACAGCTGGCACTGAAACGTCTTTCCACCCGTGTGGGTACGGACGTGTGCCACCAGGCTGTTTCTATTACTGTGGCCATGTAAGTACTTGCAGTGCACAGTCGCACTATTGGCACATTGTATACCAGTCTGTGCAAGTTGCACTGTGCTATAGCAAACCATTATGGTGACCCAAACCATGGTCACAGCTGTTGTGGCTGTGGTTATTTTAATCTATAAGTTACTTTAGGCTTTAAGAGTTCTTCGTTCTTCGGAACGAAAGCCAATAAAAGAGTTCACTAACACCTGTATCATCGTTTCTCAGAGCACTGTCTCCACTGAATAGAAATGGCATAATATTTATGGAGCATTGTTTTCAAGCGATTTTTAATATATTTTAATATATAATATATATATATTACAATAGCACAGTGGCCATGTATACAGGATATTCATATATATATAGATATATAGATATATATATATATATATGCCATATCACATTTCATATATATATATATATATATATATATATATATATATACACACACACATACCTTCGTAGGCAAACACATGTGCACTAAGCCTTCTTTAAATCAAGGTCGACGCTGTACGGGATTCCGGTGTTCCAGAAGAGCTTCAGGCGCTTCCTGTATATATATTAAACTATATTAATGTATGTGCTATGATATATTACATACTTGCCAGTATGTACATGGCCACAACACAGTGGCCATTAAGTATTATGGAGAATACTTCTCCAAGTATTCTATTGCTGCCATGCCAACATATTTTCCAGGGACGTTGTCGAGTCTACAAGAAATACATCCCGGAGGAATTTACACTAATGTATATCAAATGTTCATCAAAAGAACGCTTATTTGAATTAAAACAACGTAAAAGTTTTCGAGACGCACTGAGACGCGTTTTTATTTCTAGTGACTCATTAGGGATTTCAGCCTGCCCCTCCATAATACTACGGTGGATACTGGAATTGAGAAGTCGTTTTAGCAGAAGTTGTGGATTGTCATGTGTTCAGAAAATGCGTCTCGACATCAATGACAAAGTGATAGAGCAGTAAAAATATAAAAAGCGGTGTATTCAGAAGAAGCAAAGCATCCTATCTTAAGCTCGTACTTTAGGCCTTCGTACTTGTTCTCGAGTACTATCTTGCACTTCATGGGCAGATCGTAGATCTTCTTGTCGAGGATCCTACACTTTGTGTGCAGTTCAGCCTTCTTGGCGGTGGTTTTCGGAACCTGAATGGGCTGGCTTGCGAGGTCCTCCTCAAACCGCTCTTTATCTGCCGTGGGTTGAGTGACTTCGGCAGCAGATTCTGCAGCTGCAGTCAGGCTGGTGTCCTGCACCCGTCTACACCATTGCAATTACTTCTGCAGCCGTGCATTCTCAGCGATCTCGGCGGTGAGCTCGTCGATCTGCAGGTTCAGCGACTCGTTGTTCGCGTCGCGCTCTTTGGCGCATTCGTAGCAGACGTCCTCAGCTTTCTTCTGCAGGTGCAGCTGGCTGTTCAGCTTCTCCTCGAGGTCCCCGGTGCGTATTTCAGTGCCTAGATCTGGTGCTTGAGCACATCTTGTTTCTCTTGGAGTTTCGTGGTCAGTGCCATCTGCACCTGCTGCTCGGCATGGGTGGAGACATTTTGCTCGCGAAGATTCGAGGCACTCAAGATTCGATAACAGCCGTCTTCTAAGCCAGCGCCTGCTTCTCTTCCCACAGCCTGCCAGAAGCATTTTTGTTTTTCTCAGGCTGCTGCTGCAGAGAAGTTGTCATCATTGTGCACTCCTGGCTCCCCAGATCGAACTTTGTGCGCAGAGCTGAATGTGCTGCCTGCACCTTTTCCATCATGTCCACAGCTGCGTCCTTTCTTTCCACAGCTGCTTTTAGCTGGGCCTACCGTGCACTGAGCTGATGGCGAAACTCACACCAGAGTTCTTACAGCTGATGCTGGGATGCCTCCAGCTTTTCAAGCTGGCGAATTTAACCTCTTCAAGCTGGCGCTCTCCTGCCGCAGGTATTCAACGACATCTGTCCGATGTCTCCGGTCCTTCTCGCTGTGTTCCAACCTTTGTTTAAAATCATATACGGCGCGCGTGGTGGCAATGCAGGCCTCGTTGAGGGCCCTCGATGCGTGCTCCGCTGCGCGGAGCGATGAGTGCAGGAACTCTTTTTCAAGGTTTAGCCACGAGATTGCCAGCTGAAGAATGGCGACCTCCTGCATCAAATACTTCACTTGTGCGGTAGCCTGCTGGAGTTGAACCTGCCCACCACGCAACATTTCCTTGCGCGCATCTGCAAAAGAGTCCAAGCTGGCATTGCTGATCCTGAGAAGTCATTCCCGCTCATAAGAAGCAGCAATCTTAGCCTTAACTGTGGAAACCTCGTCCAGCAGAGCAGTTCAAAAAGTGGTCTTCTCCGACAGCTCCAGCTCGGCTGTTCACTTTTCTGCAAGTGTAGCATTGAATTTTCTCTTGGTGTCTTCAATTTGGCTACGAAGCTCAGAGTTGCCTCGAGCCATTTCTTGGATGTCTGTTTCGAGGCACTTTGTTTTTGTACCGGCGTCCTGGAAAGAATCCTTCAGTGCCAAGTTTTCGGAAGAAAGCCCTTCCTGCAAGAAAGCTTGCTCACCACACTTCTCTTCCAGCTCAGGTGCGGTTTTCTTTTCCTGTTCCAAATGAGCCTCAAGTGCTTTATTTTGTGCAGAGTCTTCCTATGCACTGCCGAAGCCGGCCACATTCCTCAGCCATGTTCTCACTTTGTTCATTCTATGCACCCAGCTCGCTTTTAAGCTCTTTGTGAGACTGAGAGCGCAGCCAATTATCTTCCACGTTGAGCATTTTGCTCGCGAATATTCGAGGCACGCGAGATTCGAGAACAGCCATCTTCTAAGCCAGCGCCTACTTCTCTTCCCACAGCCTGCCAGACGCCACAGAGAAACTAGCATGCTCGCGTTTGCCCTGCGTTTCCGCGTGCTGTACCAGCTGGTTACCTTTTTCCTGTACAATGCGGCTGAACATTTCCTGCAACTCTGATCAGCGTCTTTTTGCTGATATGAAAGAGGTCGGTGGACGTGCAGCCTGGGCATGGACGTGGCGTGGAGCTGCCGCGAATAATCCACAGAATAATAAGGAGGTGGTATGGAGCACGGGCGTCCGCCTCCACCTCTGCCGCCCACCATATACCTCTGACCTCTGCACCGATGAACTCAGTTGGGGTGGGGGGGGGTGCCTTCAGGTCGGCACGTATACAATGTAACAATCATATGCTAGTTACATATATGTGAACACTGTGCAGAACTACTAATAGTACTTCTTCGCCAGCGCTCATTTTAGCGGAAGTGCAACTGACCTGTGGAAAGAGGAAAATGGTCGGAGACTTGAATGAAGCAGTTTCACCGCGACCGCACTTTAAGCAGTCTGCGGATGGTATTTCATTCCAGAGAGAACTGCGGGCATCAATGTCATGCACAGTTCATGAAGGGGTGGATACAGTCTGTGTTTCGGGAACGTAGAGGGCATTCGAAGGCGTGAGTCGCGAGTCATGGGTGGTGATGACGGGCCCACATTACGTCTCAGTCCTGGGTTCTTATCCACTGATCGCTGTCAGGAGTGGCAGAGATTCGTGTCATTTGTCCCTAGAGTAGAATGCGTCATGCTGTTTTCGTCGTATTACGCATCTATGTACAAAAGATGGGTTGTAGACGGTCTCCAAATCCAAGAATTTAGGAAAAATCTCGAATCCAATAAGAATTCTTCACAAGAAGGTAGATCTATGAGGTTTTTTAATCATACTGCGGTAATGACTCACGTCCCTAAAATATAATGCATTATGATGATCTATGGGGCTAAAGGTGGGTTCACGGTGGAAGAATATACTAGGTGTCTGAACGAGAGCGCCTTTCCAGCAGGCGATGTTGACGACCGTCGGCTCGTGTTTTCTGGGAGCGTCGTGAGATGGCGCTAGAAGATTAGGGGGTCAGCGGGCGTGTGGGCAGCGTATGTACCGGCGACTGCATTTACAGGAGAGGTAGTGATCGCTGCGCTTGTTTTTGTGCCACGTGTCTTTTTTTGCCCATTATATTTTCAGTCATACACTCCTGTGTATTGTGTGATGGGTAAAAGCTGTTTCATTCCTCCCTGTTGATGACAAGCGTAGCATATTTGTCTTTTCGGATGCTCCGCATCTTATGAAGTGTGTGCGAAACCGTCTGCATTCCCAAAAGGTTCTAAACTTTCTTAATGGCCGTGTCCAATGGACACACTATGATAAGCTTTTTGTTCAAGACCAAAAGCAGCCTGGACACTTGCGTGTTTGCCACAAGCTCCCATATGCCCATATTAATCCGTCGAACACGGAGAAGATGCGCGTAAAACTCGCTCCCAGCTGTTCAGTCGAAGTGTGACCAGCGGGCTGGAGTTTTACTCGCAAAGGAAAACAGTGGGACTGGAGAATGTTAAAGGCACGGTAGAATTCACCTTGAAATTTAACGATCTGCTTGACACACTCAATCGCAATCATTCCAAAGAAGGCATCAGTACAGGCAGCAAAAATCTCAGAGTTCTCGCCTCCTTCTTGTACTGGCTCAACAAGTGGGAGGGGGAAGTGGTGGCCGGAAGGATATCTCGCGATCATTTTCTGACAGAGCAGACTGTAGCAGGCTTGCGTGTCACAGTTTTGTCAGCTTTAGAGCTGACAAGATATTTGCTCAAACAGTGTGGCTTCAAGTACGTACTGTCTGGAAAATTTAGCCAGGATGTATTAGAGCGTTTTTTTTTTGGGGGGGGGGACAATCCGCCAAGCAGGCGGTCAGAATGACCATCCCTCCTTACCCACATTTCTTCAGCTATATAACATGCTTTCAGTGTATAGCCTGATCAAACCACCCAAGCTTGGGAACTGCAAGGTAGAGCAAGCTCGGGAAACACATGTGCTTACGTTGGCTGATCTAAAGCTTGCGTTCCAAATGGACGGAAAACAAGAGACTCGTCTTCAGTAGCTAAAATGCAAACTGGATGGATTGGTTGCCGCGGAGGTTGAGTGCGATGAGGTATTTGCAGAGCCAGAGGCTGCTGACTGCATTCTGTATTACCTGGCTGGGTTTAAATTATGTGCAGAAAAATGTTGAAGCGCTGTTGAAGAAACTTAAATGTTGAAGAAACTGAGGTCCATGCTCAGCCTGAAAGCACACTTGTACAATGTAAGACAAGAGGTGGACTCCTGCACCCAAATCTCAGGACTTTTTTTTTTTTTTGCTGCAGATCGCTTAAAAAGAATTTCAGCAAAATGCCACACAGATGAATGCGTATGAGGTAATAATTGAAGCTATGCTAGCAAAGCATACATTCTCGTTCCCATGTGAGGAGCATAAACAAGATGTGATAGCAAATTTGTTGCACTATTACATTGCTATGCGAATGACGCAGGTCTGCAAACAGACAAAAATTGACTCGAAAGTGAAAATGCAATACCTTAGGAAGCTTTCAAAGCTTGTCTAGAATGCCAAACACCTTGAAAAGCACTGCAGTCCTGAATTTAGGTTTGGTTTGGTTTATTGAGGTTTAACGTCCCAAAGCAACTCAGGCTATGAGGGACGCCGTAGTCACGGTGGAAGAAACAGCGTGGCCGTAGTAAAGGGCTCCGGAAATTTGGACCACCTGGGGTTCTTTAACGTGCACTGACGTCGCACAGTACACGGGCCTTTAGAATTTCGCCTTCATCGAAATTCGGCCACCGATGTGATATTGTACTGGCGACGTCTGCATGAACGTGAAAAATAAAATCCATCTTGTTGTGTAGCCGGTTGTTTTACGAGACATTTCGAGAGCACGGCCTTCAAACTTTACTTCGCGCGCCTGTACGCTTGTGGCGGCAAAGCAGAGGTGGAGACAGTGCATTTCGGGAACACGCGGCAGCCAGCAGTTTGCGTGGGGCAAATATTTTCGTGCAGATATGGAATTGGAAAGCGAGCATCTTCACAAAACCAAGCGGGAACCAACAATCACCTTCAGTTATCGGGAGCTAGCATATTTGGCATGTGTGACTAGGATTTCTTGACATCTTAATAGCACGTATTTGGAAATTTCTTTCTAAGAATTCTGCATTCCGCACAAGCCAGATTGTTTTGCGTTTGTACAAGCTGAGCGCTAGTAAACACGCGGGCGATTCTGCATGTGGTCGATATATTGGACGTTTACGAGTATCAAAGCACGCTTAGGTATGAATAGCATTTCTAAGCTGAAATAATCATGAGCATATACCTAAGCTTGCTTCCAAAGGCTTGCCGGACGTTTAGTCTAGTATACAGACATATATCGGGCAATTTACTTGTCATTCTTACGCGCGTGTGAATGTTTGTGGAGGACCGTCGGGTGCTACAGTTGACCCCCCAACGATCCACGCCATCTGCCGAGAGAGGCGTAAACTACGAGCAAAAAAGTCGCCGGCGCGGCAGCCGCGTTCAGACACCTAGTCTGTTTCTTCCACCGTGGGTGGGTTCTAGACGGTCTCCAAATTTGTGAAGTTTGGAAAAATCTAGAATGGAATAGGAATTCATCATAACGTGGCGGTTTTATGAGTTTGTTGATAACACTCTTGGTATTACTCACCTTTTGCTTTAACGGAGCTCTGAAACTTTTGCTTCAATATTTCCGCATAGTTTCTGTACTTCATTAGGAGGCTTGTCTTTATAATGCCTAGTTGTCTGCGTCCTGTTTAGTCAAGCGGGAATCACATCAGAGGCCTGACATCGCAGTAGGGTCTGCAGGCACTGCGGTCACGTTACTTTACTAAACCATATCTTCTCTGACGCGCGCTAAGCGGCTAGCAAAAACATATCTATGTCTTCTCCTCTGCGATAGGACATAATAACTTGCTTCATTTTGAATGACGCGTTCTCCTTCACTAGATGCTACGCTGCCCTCATCACTATTTAGAGCGTGTGCATCCGAAGGTTCGAGGCGCTTCGTCTCAAGATTGTGCTGCTTTCACTTTAATCTTGGCGAGTCTGAGCGGGAGGGTAGTCAGCTAGAATATTGTTAGCTTGTACACAACAGTTGTACACAAACTGGCAGTTAGCAAAACATTTGTACCAGGGGAATCACGGACCATTGCTATTTTTTGTGAATAGCGTTCTTCTGGTGGTTGAAATTATGGCTCTGGGTGAATCGTTTTTGGCACAAGTCACATTGGAAGGGCTTTATGCCCTTATGGGATCTAATATGCCTTACAAGGTCTGAACATACCGCCAAAGCCATGGGGCACAGCTGGCACTGAAACGTCTTTCCACCCGTGTGGGTACGGACGTGTGCCACCAGGCTCTTTCTATTACTGTGGCCATGTAAGTACTTACAGTGCACAGTCGCACTATTGGCACATTGTATACCAGTCTGTGCAAGTTGCACTGTGCTATAGCAAACCATTATGGTGACCCAAACCATGGTCACAGCTGTTGTGGCTGTGGTTATTTTAATCTTTAAGTTACTTTAGGCTTTAAGAGTTCATCGTTCTTCGGAACGAAAGCCAATAAAAGAGTTCACTAACACCTGTATCATCGTTTCTCAGAGCACTGTCTCCACTGAATAGAAATGGCATAATATTTATGGAGCATTGTTTTCAAGCGATTTTTAATATATTTTAATATATAATATATATATATATTACAATAGCACAGTGGCCATGTATACAGGATATATATATATATATATATATATATTTCACATATATATATGCCATATCACATTTCATATATATATATATATATATTTATATATATATATATATATATATATATATATATATATATATATATATACACACACACATACCTTCGTAGGCAATCACATGTGCACTAAGCCTTCTTTAAATCAAGGTCGACGCTGTACGGGATTCCGGTGTTCCAGAAGAGCTTCAGGCGCTTCCTGTATATATATTAAACTATATTAATGTATGTGCTATGATATATTGCATACTTGCCAGTACGTACATGGCCACAACACAGTGGCCATTAAGTATTATGGAGAATACTTCTCCAAGTATTCTATTTCTGCCATGCCAACATATTTTCCAGGGACGTTGTCGAGTCTACAAGAAATACATCCCGGAGGAATTTACACTAATGTATATCAAATGTTCATCAAAAGAACGCTTATTTGAATTAAAATAACGTAAAAGTTTTCGAGACGCACTGAGACGCGTTTTTATTTCTAGTGACTCATTAGGGATTTCAGCCTGCCCCTCGGGGCAGGTGGCTGCTAAATTAACGACTATAGGTCACGAGCGGTTGCTCGGGAACAGTAACGTAGTTTGCAGAATCCCCACACGTGGCAGCACCTGCCGTCGCAGGGCAGTGGCACACCGCTTAACCACTGCACCACTTCGCCAGGAGGGGCATGAGGACTCCTAGGGATGTAGAATGTTAAGTCAAGAAGGAGCAGTTCCATATATATGGGCATTAACCCATTAACGCTATCGCATCCTATCTTTAAGGTGGAGCCTAAGTGTCGCCTCCAATTTTTCTAATGGCCTGTTTACTTGCGCCGCTAAATATCAGATTGGAACCAAACTAGACCAAAGGTCTAAAGACTCTATCCGCGAGAAACAAAGGAAGCTGTTCATACCCGCCTGCAGCACAGCTCAAGGACGATGTACACGTTGTGTTCATCCTCGAAGTAGCTGTGTAACCAAACAATATGCTTGTGATTGAGGTTCTTGTGGATTAGGACTTCCTGGGAGATCTGTGGACAACGAGCATAAGATATGAATCATAAGTGGAGACTGTGGGGACGCCTTCGTCCCCTGCGTTCACTGTCCCGCACTGCACCCCACTGTTGTTAGCTGCCCCCGAAAAGCACTCCCTTTAGTTTGGTTACTCTAGCTAACAGGGGAGGGCGCTCGCGTCGCAGCGACAGCAGCGCCACGGATGGCGTGTTTGGCCGCTCGCGCGCGGGGGAAGGCTAGCTCTCTTCTCCCTCGGCACCGGGAAGCAAGCGGACGTTTCGCTCGCGGCTTCGCTCTTCGTCGACGGGCGCCTCTTGGCCGGAACTTACTCCCGCCAAGCCCGTCCCGCTCGACCTCGAAGTTTATCCCTTTGCCCTACCGTGGGCGGACATTCGCTCGTAGCCGTGCTGGTGAGTCGGACATCCTAGATTCCTCAGTGTATTTTGTTGCTAGCTGGCGTTATTGTTGCTATAGCAATAAATGCCTTGTTTGTGTCAGCCAGTGTGTCGTTCCTTTGTTCCCGTAGAGCACGGCCCGCCGTGGTCGGCGTGCGCCCAGTAGCGTACGCGACCACGGGGTGGGGTCAGCGCGGTTTTGAACTGAGTCAGCCGCGCTTAAACGGGGAATACACATTTATCTCCCCCATTTTCAACCCCACATCTGGCGCCCAACGTGGGGCCTGCTCTTGGAACATTGGACGACAGTCTGTTCGGTTCGAGGAACGCTCTTTGTCCGGACTTGACAAGTGCTAGGCCTAGAGTGAATTTTGATCGCTAGGACCTGCGGCATGCTTTCTTGAGTGCGAGGTGTATTGCGCTGCAGCATGTTTGAACTTTTCGACATGCTCAGCATGTTTTTTTGTGAAGTTTTCTTCCTGGAGTTTCTTCAAGAACCACTTGGTCCGCATCGAGGGAGCGCGAGGCCTAGCGCCCGCGGAGTTGCCGAGCCCGAAGCGAGTGAGTACGGAAGCCGCGTGGGTGGTCCGAGTTTTCTGTATATATTTTCTCGCTGTCTCTTTTTCGACTCTGGGAGTCGCGGCTCTGGGAGCCGGGTGGCCTGGGGCCACGGGTGCCATTACGAGCTCGCTGGTATTGCAGCTCGGCACCGGGCGTTCCGACACCGTCCGATACGGTGGGCGCTGATCACTCAGCAGCTGCTTCGTGCAGTGAGCGGGGAGGACCACCCCACAACGCTGATGTCTCCTCGCGGCTGCGCGCACGAAACCCGTTTCGGGTCTTTCTTTTGTTGGGGGTCGTCGACCTTCACAGTGGTAGCGAGGCCTAAGGCTATTCATAGCTGCCTGCACCTTGTCAAAAGTGACACGACCACCGGACCGTGGTATTGAGAGGGGGCGCACTTTGGCCCACCCGTTTTTTTTAACCTCGCATGAACCGAGCATTCTCGTTCACCTCAAGAAAGGGCTTTGTTCACTCGAACTTTGCGTTGCACAGCCGCCCGACACGTTTTGCTAGTGAGTTGAGCATTGAGCCACGTGGCCCTTGTGTACGCCGTTTCCCCTCCCGTGACCTACGTTAAAGGCATGCGGAGTGTGTTTTGGCAATCTTTCAGATCCAGTGGAGCCACTCCGGCTTGCTGGCGTGTGCACATCGTCTCGCTGCCGCCTGCTGCGACGGAGCGGCCTGTATCCTGTTCGCCGCATCCATCCCGGGCAGCCGTGGCGAGACCAGACAGCAGCCACCTCCGGCTGCTGCTGCTGCCCTGGCGACTACTGCGGAATCTTGGCCTGCAGTGGTCAACCGGCCCTCCTCTTCGCGGGCCTGCGGGCACATAGCCCGCGGGCCATGCGAGTCGTCCCAGCGGAGACCTTCACGCCGCCTTCGGAATACCGCGGAAGACTGCGTGCACCCTGTCGGCGTGACCTCCGCTGCACGACCTGCCTCAAGTGCATGAAGACCAGGAGACTCCTCCATAGCATGTAACTTGCAGGCGCGTGGGTCTATTTAAGGTTGGGGGGATGTGGGGACGCCTTCGTCCCCTGCGTTCACTGTCCCGCACTGCACCCCACTGTTGTTAGCTGCCCCCGAAAAGCACTCCCTTTAGTTTGGTTACTCTAGCTAACAGGGGAGGGCGCTCGCGTCGCAGCGACAGCAGCGCCACGGATGGCGTGTTTGGCCGCTCGCGCGCGGGGGAAGGCTAGCTCTCTTCTCCCTCGGCACCGGGAAGCAAGCGGACGTTTCGCTCGCGGCTTCGCTCTTCGTCGACGGGCGCCTCTTGGCCGGAACTTACTCCCGCCAAGCCCGTCCCGCTCGACCTCGAAGTTTATCCCTTTGCCCTACCGTGGGCGGACATTCGCTCGTAGCCGTGCTGGTGAGTCGGACATCCTAGATTCCTCAGTGTATTTTGTTGCTAGCTGGCGTTATTGTTGCTATAGCAATAAATGCCTTGTTTGTGTCAGCCAGTGTGTCGTTCCTTTGTTCCCGTAGAGCACGGCCCGCCGTGGTCGGCGTGCGCTCAGTAGCGTACGCGACCACGGGGTGGGGTCAGCGCGGTTTTGAACTGAGTCAGCCGCGCTTAAACGGGGAATACACATTTATCTCCCCCATTTTCAACCCCACAAGACACGCTACACAAATGCAGGGCGACGGCAAGACTTGAAGACAGACATTTTAAAATATAATTGTCTAAGAGCGGACCAAAGGTCCAATAACAGTAGCTCGAGGTAGATATTACAACCCCGTTTTGAGGCAGGACGACTTGTGTCTGAGCTAGTTGGTGTGACATACTGGAAAAAACAGGCAACAGACGGACGCGCCCGTTCTTTGTGTGTTCCTGCCCGAGAAAGAAGGGTCGAAGTGTTTGAGAGCTGCCGGGCACAGCAAAGTAATAGTATACAGGCGAAGCAGAAGCCCCTCCTCCGCCTTTGAGAGTCTTTTGCATGGGCGGGGATAAAGGCCGTGGTAAGATTGATAAAGAAAAAACAGTGTTTTGAAGGAGTAAGCTGGAGTGAATTCGAGTTCCTGATCGTTGGGGTCGGAGGGGAATGTCGGGTGAGAGAGCGCGCGGGCGGTTGCGTCAGCTGCCTCATTTCCCTCAAGGCGCGTGTGAGCAGGAGCCCAAATGATACGCCGGCGAGCGGGGTCCTCGTTGTAGACGATGTTTTGGAGAATGCGGTAGGCTAGATACGGTACTCAGCCCTGCTCGACGTTCCGACATGCAGACTAGGAGGAACGCCGTAGTGGTCTCCGGAAATTTCGACAACCTGGGGTTCTTAAACGTGAAGTGAGATTACACAGTGCACGGACCTCTAGAATTTCGTCTCCAGCGCAATTCGAAGGACTGTACATGAAAAATTAAATCCGAGCAATTTTTTTGTGTGTAGGGAGGGGGGATATGCTTACATAAATACTATCAGTTAAAAATGAAATGCGATCAAGGAAATTGAAAGGCCAACTATAATACACGAACATATCAGGTCCTGGAGAGAACATAAAAGCAACGTTGATTACCACCTCTGAAAGATAACCTGCTACTTTCGAACTGAAATTAATCTGCGCTAGAAATAAGCTTCCTGCGGGGAAGATATTCTCATTTCATTCCTTGCTGATTGTACATACGGACTGCAGCACATCGGTGTTGCTGTAAAATATTCTACCGTTCTTTACTGCCTTGCCAAAATATGCCTTAACTGTACTGTTATCCTTATTGTATGGGTCATAGGGACACGTCAGTAAATAGATAGTAAATAAGCAATGTAACCCATGCTTTGGTTCGGTTTGATTTATGTGGTTTAAGCGACTCAGGCTATGAGGAGCGCCGTAGTGAAGGACTCCAGAAATTTCGACCACCTGGGGTTCTTTAACATGCACTGATATCGCATAGTGCACGGGTTTCTAGCATTTCGCCTCCATCGAAATGTGACTGCCGTGGCAGGGATCGAACCCTCGTCTTCCGGGTCATCAGCCGAGCATCATACCCACTCAGCCACAGCACCAAGAGGCATAACGTACTTAATCATGTACACGAACAAAATAAGGAATGATCGCCATATCAAAACAAGAAAGAAAGATGGTTCAGTACATAATACGAACCTTTGCTTTATACCAAGGTTTCACGAGAAGCGCCTTGGAAACTACCTTGCCCGCGAAAACTTCGTTGTTCTCCTTGTCCACAAACTCGTAGCATTTGCTAAAGCCTCCCTAGAAATTAGAAACAGACTTCTGTAGGATACTTTGTAGTCCACTCATTTAGCGGGAACATTGAAGGTAAGAAAAAGTTTAATGTCAGAACAAGAATAAGCACGAGCACACCATTTCACTACTAATCATGGTAGACGTAAGTGTAACGCACATTTTATGCACCTTATATCTATTGAAGCACTATACCACTCCATCTCTCTACTCAGATAAAAAAGATGTGCTAAACACAATTCCGCGGCAACTGGCTCCGAGGAATTGTTTGCAAAGAAGTTTGGAAGGAACTGCGGTCGTATTGTATCAACAGCGAGCATCATAAGGGGAAAAAACTTTGCTGATGCGCTCAAGCAACAGATGTCAAAAGAAAAAAATTGGAGGCTTATCAAGGTTAAGCCCAGTGGATGCGAAGCATGTCCTTAGCGTTTGGAGGCATCTTGACCGCATACACGCCCGGCGCAAAGACGCTGGCGCGGTTGCGGGACAGAGACTGACGCGACGGCGGACCCTCGCCGCCTCATCCCTGGCGTGACGTCACATATCACGTGATGCAGCGATGGTGGCGCCGCCGCCGCGTCGCGCGCGACGGCGCAAACCGAAGCGTGGAGGCCTCCGCCGGGCGCCGTCCGACGGCGCGATATGAGGCCCCATATGCAGCCGGTGTGACGTCATCACATGACGTCACATCATGTGATCTCACTTCAAGGTCAATGGTGGCCACCGCAGGGAGACGACCGACGGCGCGATATGAGGCCCCATCTTCAGCTGGTGTGACGTCATCATGTGACGTCATGTCACGTGACCTACTTGAAGGTCAATTGAAGGTCAATGGTGGCCACCGCCTGGCGTCGCGCGAAGGCCCGAAACCTACGTTAATATGCTTCGCATAATAAAATCAATTCGTAATCCTTCAGCTGGACCGCGGTAGCAGCTCAGCGACACGGGGTGACGTGCAGTACGGGGCTGAAGAAGTAGAATGCGAAGCCCTAAAGCACAGATATCTGCCAAGAAAATGGACTTACTAGAAAAAGACACCAGCAAGCACTATGGCGTCACACAACCTAGTGTAACCACAAACGTGGCACTGCACAGGATTATTGGTCGTTTGCGTTCTGGGTGCCACGAACTAAAAGAGCATGGTCAGTGGTATCGACCAGTTCGGTGCAGGTTGTCAGAGTGCTTACTTTGCCGAGGAATTTGCCTCGGACGTACTCCTTCTTGGCTCGAGTGTCGATGATGACGTCCGGAACGTCCTTGTTGGTGTCAGAAGACCTTTCCGGAACTGCGGATGCCATCGTGTGCTAGTGAACCGCTTCTCGCAGTTCAATGCACCAGCGACCACCGGCCAATGGTTTTCGAACACTGGTTCACCGCCTTCCGCGAGCGCTTTTGTCACCGTGGTATCAGGCGCATTCGGCGCCGGGTGCGCTTCAACTTTTTCGAAGCAAACCAGCGACCCTCCTCCCCTTTTCTTTTACTGGGGCCATTTTCTGTAGGGTGGTGGATCGGGCTAGTTGGTGTGTATACGTGATTTCTAAAGCGCTGCAATCTGACGCGAACACAAGCCGACAGACAAGGATGGCCGCTACTTTCAACTGTTTTATTCAGTGATGCCCTCACGCGTTTCATGCGTGTCCTCAAGACCAGAATAATAGCATCAAAAAGAAAACAAGTGACAGGTAACGTGACCTCTTAGCACCAAGCTCCTTCCGACGAACAAATATTTTACAATACGTTAAGTCATATGAAACCTAAACCCAACACTAAAACACAAGCTCTTTTCTTGATAATGGACAGTGAACCGACGCAGTTTCTCCCAAATTATGTTTCTTCGTTTAATACGGTACTGATCTGAAATGGGGATTACTGCTGAACATTCTAACTTTTCCGCAGGAGAAACCCCTGTTTCAAATAAAGGTAAGCTGAGGTATTGCTACCTTTCAAGAGAAATAGCTATTTACCACTGGCAACCAAGGCGGCTGCATAGGCGTGGCATTCGGCTGATGAGTTCGTTAAACTTGCAAGTTCATGAATGAACCCCTTTATTGATCTCCGAATGAGGGGTTAGGGAAATGAGGGTCTTGAGCACGTTGGCTGTGTTCCTTGGTTCAAGAATCCGTTGGCCTCAGCTGCAGCCCTGAGCCGTTTCACCAGACAAAACTGCTCTTGCAGGACTGAGCTAGTTAGGAGGACCTCCCACTGCTCTAAACTATGGCTGAGAATTACAGGCGTTAATGGTCTGTCTGAGGTAAAGTCTTGTAGGGAAGCTGTGGTTCCGCCCCGGACAAATTTGTTATTGTATTGTAAGGGTCGTATCGTGCTGTATAGCGCTTTGTTTGGGTATGTATATGTGTGTACGCTCCTAAGTCTAGTGGCTTGCTGTCGGCTAAGTTCTTTGCGCGCGGGTGCGTAAACTCTACGTTTAAGCTTCCGCAAGTTTATGGCCTCCACATACGTGTCTGGTGTCTCGAAAGCTTCCGCAATCTTCGCCGTCCTCCTGAACGTGTACCCTCGGACTAAAGCGTCGACTTCGACGTTGCGATCGATCCCTGAGTGCGCAGGGGTCCATAAACTATCTTGCTGGTCGTTCGTGTTTTAACGCGATAGCGTTAGGGAACTCGCGTCGCAGAACATCAGGCCCCGACGTCGGTGTCGTTGACCGTGCGTGAAAAGTTACCAGAGAAGCAGCGTAGGACGCAGGCGGCGATCGACCATTAACTGCCACCTGCCAGGGTGGCAGGGTAGAGGGGACTTTAATGTAGATATAAAGACAAACAGGGATTTCTTACCACTTATGCGTGAGAACATCCCGTTCCTCTCGCACCTAACGCCTCCCACGGCTGTGACAATCTCGCGAAATACTTGCTTAGATTTCGTCGTTGAGAACCAGGCATTGGTGCAGCAAGTCGAGCATATATCCACATATTTCTCCGACCACAAAGCTTCCTTCCTTACAATCATGAACTGTTAGTGAAGTATTTCTTGAAGAAGGAATGTGTACGCAAAAATAACAATTTGTCTGTACGTGCATGTTATGCTCGAATTCTTTGCTCAATCTATCGAAAAGCTTAAACAGCTCATCAGCTGCGCTTAAACTTCGCATTATGAAGTAAAGTAATAGCCGCAATTTTTATAGGTGTGTTGTCAAATTAGTAAAGTGCAATAGTGTTGGCTTAATTCTTGTATTTCGTTAATCCCGGGTACCATTAGGACTTTAAAAAATCGTTGAGATTACAGAAGATTATATTGCGTTTAACGCCCTAAAACTGCACATGGAATATCAGAGACACCGCGGTGGAGTACACCGAAATAATTTCGACTACCTGGATTTCTGTCCATTTTACCTTAATGCGGTTTACTGCAAAGAAGTACTATCATGCAGAACCATTGAAAAAATTGCTGCATGTCATGGTTATAAAGAACGGTCACGGAAATCTGTGATCAACTCTTCACATGGGTCGACGTCAACGCCGCAGAAAAAAAAGAACAGCTTCAAAAATAGCAACTCTGAACCGTTTTCCTCCACCAATAAATTCGTCCAGATGTACGCTCACCCGTATGTATGCTTTCCACGATAGCAAAAATATCAAAAAACGCGCACTTGTTTCAAACCACCCAACTTTATACTAACTTAAATCGAGCTTATTGCGGCTGAAGTTCTAGATTTATTCGGACTCCTTTATTCCTTGTGACTCCACGTTAAGAATGCCTTGTAATGTTGCATCCTATCCCTCTTTTACTCCTTAACCGAAACCTTAAGATCAGGCAGAGGTGCTTACACGTTGTTGTTGAGCAGGACGATACGTGTGTTGTCAATGAAGACCAGTCCAATGCTGCCGTCGCATAGCTGGTAGCCCATGGCATACTTGTCGGTGTAGTCCGCCCATTTGCTGATCCAGAAAATTGGCGCGGAGGCAGGGTCCTCCGCCTCGTCGGGCCGATCGAAGCAGTGCTCGGGGGGCCGCGCACTCAAGAGCTGCTGCAAGAGACGCTGCAGCGTGTCTGCACGTGTCTGCACGGTGACTTTCTCGTTGCTGACCAGGGCTCAGCATTTCAGCTGCTGAAGGTGGCGCTTGAGCTTCCTTCGGCATTGCAGCTACAAAGTGCGGCGAGTCAAGCACGCAATAAGTGATGGTCAAATGTTTAGGGGAATCCCCCAAAGCGGAGTAGATTTGTAATAAGGGAGTAAATACTCATTGACATCAACCCGAGCGCAGCCATACGGCTACAAAGGAAAGCTGAACAGCTTTTTCGGAAACTGCGTAGTTAAAGAAAAATTCGCCTTGGTCCGTGGTTCGAACCCGAGACCACCGCATCACCGGACCAGTCGCTCTACCAATTTAGCTACCGCCTAACCGGGATGGCAAGCTTATGGCAGGGCGAGAGCGAATTGATCAGTAACACCAAGTAGGAACTGTGGTGGTCAAATGTTTAGGGGAACCCCCCCAAGGTGGAGTAGGAAGTCAGTTGGAGTCAGGAAGTAATTACTCAAAACTCTATATTTCCTTCGTAGCCGTACGGCTGCGCTCGGGTGGATGTCAATGAGTAATTACTCTCTTGTTACAATTAAGTGATGCATGCAAATATACTGTACCTTATAAATGGAATCATTGATAGAACTTGAGCAGTGCATGTAATATGGACAACAGAGCTTCCCTGGTTTCCTAGGGTAAAAGAGCGCAGTAAACAGAAAACTCAAAACCGTGGACCTAAGATAGCGAGCTGAAGGCGGGGTTAAGAAATTTCTTGGGGTAAGCACGCCCCATTGAACAGAGCATTGTCATTCGTAGGGGGCACAAATTTCATTTTTGACATGCATTATTAAAAAAGTTTAATACATGGAAACCAATACCTTAAACGAAACTGACGATATTATTAAGGTATTGGTTTCAAACCCAACATGACACAATAGTACAGTTTACAAAGGCGCTGCACACGCACTTGATGCTTTTGGGGCACGATAAGAAAAATACGCCTAATCCTAACGCTTAATCAGTTCCACTTGCGAAGCAATTTCGGGGTAAATTATGCGTGCTGTGTCACGTTAGCCCGTTTCTTCTCCGGATCAGTATCAAAAGACCAGAGGGTACAGTACATGGAATCCTCCGCTTATACCGGGTGTTTTTTTTAGAAGGTCCAAAATTTAAAAAAAGGTAAATTGCTTTAGATTTATTTTAGCACTGGGGCTATACTGGAGGCTACGGCGGGCGCCAGGCAAGAGGAGAACTGCTCTAATTAGTTCGCCGATTAACTACATATGTTAATAAACTTTTCTAATTTTTATTTTAGGGGGTATGTTGTATTCCCAGAATTGGAGATTGTCCTCCAAACAGTCCAACCGAGAAAGAACAGTTTTAATTAAAAATTTTTCACGCACGCTACGAGGCGCGAAAGTCACCCTGGTAGGCATCTTCACACCGTAACTCAGCGGCGCTGAGCGCCTCTGACGTAGTTCGCTCCGCCCTGCGCTTTGCGTCACACGGCTGATATCACCTGAAGCCGGCACGGGCGACCTGCGCTATCGCTGCTTGTTTCGCTTCGCTCCGCGGCCTCACGGAATGCCGCGTTGGAACAACAACGCACTGACACAAAGCGCAGGGCGGAGCGATCTACGTGACAGGCGCCCACAGACACTGTGCTACAGTGTGACGCTGCCTACCAGGGTGACTGTTTCTCGCTTCGTAACGCGCGCAAAAAATTTTTTCGTGGTAATTTTTTTTCTTGGCTGCACTGTTTGGAAGACGATCTCCAATTCTGCTAATACAACATATCCCTAAAAGAAAAATTATAAAAGTTAATTAACGTATTCAGTTAATCAGCGAACTAATTCAAGTAGTTTGACTCTTACCTGGCGTGCGCCGTAGTCCTCAGTATAGCCCCAAGGTTAGAATAAATGTAAAGGAGTTGTCCTTTCTTAAAAAAGTGTGGACCTTCTAAAAAAAACACCCGGTATGTTTTCACGGGAAATAAATTCTCGTCCCATTTTATAATTACCGAAGCAACGATCTGCTCCGTCACAGTGCAACTGAAGTGTGACAAGAAATGTTACTTACGCAGCTTCGACTTCAGGCTCTGGGCCGGTTTTTCATCCTTTCCCTGACGCTTCTTCAAAGGAGTAATCGGGGCCTCCAGCTCTGCAAAGCAACGGCGCGCAATGGAAGTGACACTTTTGTAAAAGGTTAGCCGGCCAGAAGTACGACTACTACATTTCTCTTTTTCTTGTTGCCCTGCATGAGCATGCATTCCTACGTCAATAATTGCTTGTTCTAAAGAGAATATGAATAACTATTCCAGGAATCATAGGAATGTGTTTCACAGGAACAGATTAAGAGATTTAGCGAGGAAATATTGTCAAAAGACGAATATCGTAAAGGTATTCATAACTTTGAGGCACAGCTCAAAAATATTCTTAAAAAATTCCTTCACAATATTCTCAATATCCTTCGACAGATCTGGGCAAATTTGAAACAGGCCCACGAATATTATTTACTGGTCCTGCCGCGCCCATGAATCACTTTCTAGAAGATTTTATCCGTGTTTCAGCTTTCGTAAGTCGCAGAACTGACGTATCAATCTCGTTACATAAGTTTTCGTGCTTGTGATCCCTAGCATCAATTAGCCGTAGACCCGCCATAGAAAATGCTTGTGACCTACAGCACTTGTGTGCATTCTTATGACTTCGGTTGTGAACGCTTAGGCCGCAGCGAGTACTGTTTTGTCAAGACACGCGTGCCCATGTTCAGATACCTGCAGTACATGCGGGATTGCAGGTATTTATTGGTACGAGGTGGCTGATTACTTAGCAAGGTCGGCTCTTGACGGGTGAGTGACACATCCAGTCCTGAATTTCAGTTTGCTGGCGATTTCCAGGTTTCAGCGGTTCCAACACATATCAGGCAGGTTACGCGATTCCTTTCTTAATACCACTGAATATCATCATCACTGGATATCTCAGCTGCCCCTCTCCATGTTTGTTGAAAATATAGGTAAATTCATTTTGCACGTAACATTCCTCTTCAGCATTCCTCTTGTCTGCGCAGTCCTCTGATGTCACTCTATTTTCTTACAGGAGGAGGTCTATTATTTAACAGCAACAATGTGACGCGCATGCTATATATAGAATGCACACGAAACCGTTTCGGCTCTGTTGAAATATAAAGAAAAAATAATGATAGCACAACGTGTATGGCACAGCGATTTTTCGATTACTCCAGGTCGGCTCAAAGACCAATTTCATAAGCCTTTCTTCTTAGAAATCCGAGCACCAATCTAAGAGAAAGCTTTAACCTATTGTGTCCGCGGTGAGTACCCGGCGGCACTGAGGATCGAACCCTGCACCTCCAACCTGCGACCGCTACCATCTGCTGCCATCCAATCCGAGAACATGGATGTTAGATAAACTCACACAGTAAAATTAATCGCGTGCACTCGCACTTCCGAAGCAGTGCCAAAATCATTCTTTAGTCGCGCTAGAAAGAAGACGAAGGTGGCGCCAAAATAAAGAGGACATCATCATCATCATCATCACCATCGCTCGCGGTCCTCGTTCGCCTCCTCTGAGTGCCTCGAGCAGTGCGAGACTTCGAATGATCGCCATCTTCAAGAGTCCTACACTCAAGAGAGATGGCCCTGTTATGTGCATCCACGAAGGCCCTGCCGACAGGCCCCCTGCGAGGCTCCATCGAAGTGAATCCAGATTTCAACGTGCGTTGCGAAGAAGCGGGCCCAGCACAGCATTTGCCCCGTGGCTATCAGGGCAGCCCCCGCTCGCCACGCTTGCTATGCGCTTCGTCGCCTCAGTCCGACGCCGGAGGAGCACCCATGGAGACCAAGCCGCTCCAAGCCGCTGGTGACTGCCTCCTCTACCGCGGCCATCGCATCTTAAGCTGCGAGAAGAGGACGCGCGGGAGGGCAGCCTGCAGTTCAGAGCCATCAGCCGTCCCCCGAGCGACCTGCATGGTAACATTTCTTCCGTTTCTTGCCTGCTCAGTTACCTTGATGCGGACGGATTATCCTCTGTATTTATATTTCTCATCTTCTATTCAAGACTGTCGGTCAAAGCGTGAATTTACGAGGGTTCAACTGGATATGCACTCTAATGCTTACTATTTACTTTACACGTAGCAGTATATTTAAAGAAGAGAAAGACGTCAGCGTATAGCGAAGAGCTTTGGGGAGGAAACGAGAATTTTTTTTTCGAAATTTGTGCTCAGCACTAGCTTCTCGGTGCTAGCAAGTGTTTGGTTAAACGGTGACATGGAACATATTTTGCATGCAGAGGATTAGTTTAGGGCTCGCCGTTTGATGTGACGACGCGTGCTGAAGGCAGCGTCTTCCCTAAAAAATAATTAGTGTTGCTTAAGATGCCGAAAGGCTATAAATCTGCGTCACGGATGAGAGAGTAATATTAACGATGCGCAAAGTGATGTGGGTCCAGAGATATAAATTGAACCATTATTTACTAAGCACTTTGGTGTACGTCCATATCGTCGTACATCTCAGAATGCGCCCCCAAATTTTGTACTTGGTTTCAAGATATGCAGAATGGTTTAAATTGCGGACGTACACGGGGAAGATTTGCTGAGATATGATGAGACGCGCCAGGCAGCAATGGAGCTCGAGAGAGGACAAAGACCGAACCGCTAGCCCCTAGCATGTCCAAGGCTTGGTGCCAGATAATACAGTTCGGCCGCGTGACGGCGCCACTATAACTGTATTTAGTGTGGCATTACTCCTACTATGTCAAGGGCACCGAGTAGGCGCCGCAGTTTCAGTCCGAACATTGGGAAGCAGAACGAGACGGGACGGTGCAAGTGTCTGGCGCCTGGCGCAGACCTGCATGATGGCCTAACGGGCCTGGTACGGCTTAATCCTGTCGACGTGGACAACTTGTGAGATATGCCGTCCAGAGGAGCGAACTGTACCGTGGGGGAGAACTTCGTAGTTTAAAGCCTTTAGCGCGCCCTCACATGCAGATTGGGTTCCCCACACAGACTTGTTCACCTGGCTGGTAAATCACATATCTGGCGGAGGTTATACCCGCGCGCATCGTTTGCTTGCTGGTACTAGTTTCGCTTTCGATCGAGTTGGCCAGCGCCGCGCCATGACGAACGAATTTTTCAGCACCGGAAACAGGGAGTTAGCACAATCTTGAAGCACCATTGCGTCCAGCATGGTTGTGGCTCAGCAACCATGCATTAAACGAAATGGACTGAAGCGCCTCGTTTCATGGATCGCAGCTTTATATTCAAAGGTGACGAAAGGGAATGCATCATCGCTGCCTCTATGGCTCGCGTCGTTATGCTTTTAAATCATGTCGGCGATCCTCTTCTTGAGCCGTTCGCTGAGTCCGTTAGTTTAGGGTTGTAACCGGTTACTTTGCGGTGACTTGTGCCGCTCAGTCGAATTACCTCCTGCATAAGTGCCGAACTGAACGAAGTTCTTCGCTCTTTTAATGTAATCCTTGGTGCACTGTAATGAATAACAATGTTTTGAATGAAGAAGGTCGCAATTTCAGCAGCGGCACAGCAGGGAATCTTGGTTTCATAGGATCGGCCGAGACAGTCGGTGGCGACCCAAGTTTAAAGGCTACCCTGCGAAAACTCTAGAAATAAGTAAGTCAATGCATACTTCGTCGAATGCAAATTGGGGCGCATCAATAGGCTGCAGTTTCCCTTAGCCGGCGGTGTCTTGCGACCTTGGCGCTTTCTCATAGCAAAGGGCCGTAGGTGTGGCAAGCAGCTGGCTCCCGCCGTGTCGTAGTTCTTCGTATACGGAACGCTTTCTCATGACCACAACGACGACAGTCCATGCGAGAAGACCTGGGGGGGGGGGGAGGGACAATAAGAGCTTGCTTCAAAATACTCAATGAGGGGCCGCAGTTCGCTATCATCCCATTTTATCTTAGTAGAATGAACGAAGTGATAGCTCCAAGAAAAACAGATTCGTCTCCGGAGTCTGCTCGGTTCTCCTTGATAGGAGCTTACGGGAGGCACTCGGCATACTGTGTTTCCTTCCGGACTTACAGACAATGGTGGCATCGAATTTTAGCAGTCGAAGGCTCCAGCGTGCAAGCCGTCCCGAGGGATCTTTGAGGCTCGCCAGCCAACAAAGTGAGAGGTGATCACTGACGACCTGCAAAAGGCAGCCATACAAATATGGGTGAAATTTCTTCACTTCCCACTCAACTGCTAGGTATTTTTTCTTGGTGGTGAAACAGTTCGCCTATGATCGTGACATGTTGTGGCTTGCGTAAACGATGACGCGTTCGAGATCATCCTGCCACTGCACAAAGACCCCACCGAGGTCAGCGTTGGAAACGTCTGTGTGCAGATCAGTGGTGGTTGACTCATGGAAGTGTCCAAGTATAGGAATACTTTGAATACAAGCTCGGAAGTCTTCGAAGGTCTGTTGTTGCTCCTGGTCCCAAAACAACGTTCTTCATCTGTCATGAGACGGGTTAGGGGCTCAGATATTTGGGAGATGTTCTGCACAAACCGCCGATAATAGGCACGGAGATCCAGAAAGTGCCGCAAACTTTACTTATCGGCTGGAACGGCAAAAGCAGCCACGGCGGCTGTTTTATCGGGGCCTGGGCTAACTTCCTTAGCGCTTACGATGTGGCCAAGATACTTGAACTCCTTGAAAGTGACGTGACATTTTTATGGCTTGAAGTAATGTCAGGCCTGACGAATTGTTGCGAAAACAGCGTGCAGGCGCTTCAGGTGCTCTTAGAACGTGTCGGAGAAGGTTACAAAATAATTCATGTATTCGATACCGGACTGTACTTCCACATAGGCAAGCACGGTGTTCATCAATCGCTGGAAAGTTGCAGGAGCCGAGCACAGGACGAAAAGGAGCACCGGGAATTCGTACAAACCAACAGGGGTAATAAAGGTGGTCTTCTCTCGGTCGCGTTCGTCCACCTCGATTTGCCAATAGCCACTTCGTAAATCTCGCAATGAGAGGTATGTTGCGTGGCGCAGCCGTTCCAGGAATTCATGAATGCGCGCCAGAGGATAAATTTCTTTTTTTGACTGTTTAAAAGCCGGTCCTCAACATAGCACCCTTGGGTTCCGTTTTTCTTTAGCACTCTGAAACACAGGCCCATGGCCCTTGGACTCATGGACAGTTAGCTGTACATTACTCAGGACGATTTGTTGAACTTGCCGGCGAAGGGTATCACGTTTCTTCGAAGAGATCCCATAAGGCGGTTGACGTAACAGTCTCGTGCTTTAGTCGACTATAATTAGGCCTTTTTGAGCGTTCTGTGTTGAAACTTGGACATAGAGGCAAAACACTCGCGAAAAGAGTCGATGATTCGCTCCAGGCAGCGTTTTTGATTCGTCGAGAGGTTCGGGTTCACGTCGGTTGTTATGTGAGTGGTCGGTGCCTCCACTGCCGCCATGGTTTCGGACAACGCGTGCTGTCTTGCGCATATGCAAAGTTCTTCGGAATACGCAGTAGTTCTTTTGCTAGGTTCACAACCAACAATCTAAACCCAAAGTTCGGTTCACCCATTTGTCAGCCGAAAACTACGCGAGCTACACAGACTTGCCGACCCAGGAACCGCGGTATGTTGACATCAGATATACCACGGGTGCCGAAGGTGTTATCGCACAGGACAGTAACAAACATGCTTGCTCTTGACGGCGTCAAAGCGTGGTCGTCCTATACAGGCAATTTAGTCTTGCTTGCTTTGGCGCCGTCGTCAACAGTGAGTTGGATGGAAAGCGACCCTATTACCACCTGAAGGTTAATGACGAGACCGTCTCTAGAAGGAAATTCAAACCGAGTACCAGGCGTTTCGAGCAATCGGGAAGGAAAACAACTCAACAGCGGAGAGTAACACCACGGATCTCTGTTCGAGGGGTGCAGACGCCAATCTGCCCCACCACATGGCGCTGAGGGTTCTGATGTTAGTTGTGAACCCACTGCTCATTACAGAAATATCGGCGCGGGAATCCATGAGTGTGGCCACGACCTGGTTGTCGGGGCTAACCAGAATTTTTTTAGAGACGGGTCGGTCAAAGCGCATCATTGAGGTCGTCGAGACAGGTTGTTGTCGGTCGGATAGCTGCGGCGATTTGTCAGGTGGAGCCTTTTGACCATTGGAGGACGCCGTCCTCACTTTTTCCTATGTGGGGATGTGTCTGGGAACTGGCCAGAGGATGACTGGCGCATCAGCGAACAGAACCGCCTTAAGGATGACGATCGGCCCTCCCGTCGCTGCGAGCACGATGGCTACACTTTAGCAGCCAGGTACAGCTCTGTACAGCCGTTCACCGTAGCGGAGTCGAGGTGCATCGGGTGGAAGCCCCCTTAAGCCCTTTCTGTGGTAGGGGCAGATGCAGAGGATATGGTCGGGCTCCCCATAGTGGTAGCAGAGCGGCCGATAGTTTGGCGTACGCCAAAGTGCGCTTTCCTCATGGTGGTCCTCGGCTCCTGCGGCACACTGGGTACAGCTGCTGGTACAACTGCGCACAGAGCTCGCGTGTCCGGCTCAGGACTTATTAGAGCATTGCTGTAGGTCATCACCTAGTGCGCCGGCTGTGAACATGGTGGTGGCTACACAACCGCAGTATGTCAACACGCACCACTTCGTCTACGGCAGCGACGTTTGCCTCTGGTGTTTCGGCGTTAGGTTTCTCCAGTTCTTCACATACAAGGCTCCTTAGAAGCTCCCGAAGGTACTCTGCGGGCACGAACTTTGGCGGGCAGAGTTGAGCGGCTGCTATACTAGCCTGACGAACGTAGTGCATGACCCGTTCCTGCAGAGAATGCTCTATACTGGTTGCCTCCTTCGTGAATACGGCCGCAGTTCTTGGCAGGTCACGAACCAGTCCTGCAAAAAACTGCTCCTTTGCGCCACGCATTAGGCTCCGTACGTTTTTGACTGCGGGCACAGTAGGCCTGGACCAATAGAATGGTAACGCTCTCGTTGGGCTCCCGCAACCTCGGCTCCAGGACAAATTCACCCATCTCCTTTCTCTCAATGGGACTGAACTTCGCTAACAGCTGCCGGCAAAATACTCGCCAGTGTGTGGGAATGTTTCCGGGAATGTTTTGGCCAAGTCCTGCAGTGCGAATAAGACGTTCCGCAATTTACGCTGGCGGCCCACTCGCTGAAGCCCGTCAGACGGTGAAAAATGAACAGAAAGTCTGCAACGTCCTCGAACCTCTTTATGTGGGTCATTGACGGCTACCCTGTTGCATGAATAACGAACGGCGCGGCGTTCTCGTAATGCCAAGTTTTCTCACTACCCGTGTTGGAGGTCATGACCATAACTGGTGCTTTAATTTGGCTCAAACCAGGTTGGAGGCCTCGCAGGCGGCAGGTCTCCTTATATATGGCTGTTGAGTCATCGCATTGAGAATTAGAATCAGGGTGTCTTCCATGGCGGCGCACTGGGGCCTTACCCAGCGACTCCGCCATATATATATGCAGGGGAGATGTACTGAGACGTACTGGGACACGCCAGGCAGCAGGGAGCTCGAGAGAGGAAGAAGTCAACACCGTTAGTCTGTATCATGCCCGAGGCTTCTAGAATTCCTGATATTACAGTTGAGCGGGGTGAAGGCGCCACTAGAGGGGCTTGTAGTATGCCCATATTCTGGGTAAAGAATTGTTTCAACAAGTATTATTAGTGTTATCGTTGTGAAAGAGGGGACTGAGCTGTCCCGAAAGACGCGGGTTCGATCCCGGCCGCGGCGGCTGAATTTCTTTGGAGGAGAAATTCGAGGCCCATGTACTGTGCGATGTCAGTGCACGTTAAAGAACCCCAGGTGGTCGAAATTTCCGGAGCCCTCCACTACGGCGTCTCTCATAGCCTTAGTCGCTTTGGGACGTTAATCCCCATAAACCAACCAATCTCTTTGTAATATTTTACGGGATAGCAAAATTGAGAAGAGAGGAAGGAGTGCGCATTCCCTGATTATCCTTTACTTAGAACAGACAAGATCCAAGGGACCTGCTTCTGCTCATCAGGTCGTTATTTTGAATTTACTTTACATGCACGCGGTTTTTTTGCGTTGACAAGCCGGCTGATGTTCGCAGCTGTATTGTTGAGCATGTTTTTCGCGGTGCCTCAGTTGGGGCCAATGACGCACCCATTGTCCCTATGTTCCAGAGGTGAAAGAGGTCTGTCTTTCGCTCCAAACATCTCAACGGGTTATGGGCTTTATTTGCAGGTGGCAACCCGAGCGGTCGTCGGCACCATCCTGACAATGAAGTGCTGCAACCTGGGGGGCGCCCGGAAGTCGTGCGCTGATTGGGGAGGCAGCCTTTCGGCCGCGGCTCTGCTGCTGCTCCTTCCGACCGCATCCGTAAGTGATGCCTCAAAGACAGGAGCAGTGTTCTTCATGTCTGGGTTCGTGCATGTTCTCGAGAAAAGTTATCCACGTGGTGCACGTGGAAGCTGAGGCTCTCTACACTTGAGGTGTCTGTACAAACAAGCCTATTTTTGCGTTAACTTGATTGAATTAGCGAGCAGCATTTCCTCTTGCAGTTTTCACCCCCCCCCCCCCTCCCCCAGACAATGCGCTCAACGCTATTTTAAGAAGGCCACTAAGGTACTGGGAGGATATATTCCTGTTCTTCATCTCAGCGCATGGCCTTCCGTGTTTAACTGAAGAGCGCTAGCAGCTGCTAGTAAACCGGTGTGACGCTCACGATTGTCTAGAGTTCGTCGAAAAGCAACCGCTGGGGTGGTGCTTTAAAATTACATTCAGCATAGCTCTAGAAAATTTTGTTCTCAATAAAAATTGATTCTCCGGCCATTATTGGCTATTGCGACATTTGCTTGGCAGCCAGCCTGATTTATTGGCGAGAAAACGCTATATAAAACCTTTCCGCCAGGCGAACTAAACGCGTGGCGTCCTTAACCAAAAAAACTGGTTGCCACCGTTTTGAGATGAATGGAGACGGACCTTCGCTTCTGGGGTACAAACCCAAAATTTTTGTCACCATATGCAGTTGAGTTGCGAAATCGGCCAATGAAGGGAACACCCGTTTTACGTTTAGGTCGCTTATTAAACTCTGTTTTTAATGCGTGTGGCCTGATTATGAATTACACGCGGTGCCCTGCCTGTCGATACCGACAAACTTCTATATTTCTCGTCAATCTCTCCGCGTAGTTAGCCAAAAATTTGGAGGGGACACTTGAGCTTTGTTCTAAGGGCATGAGGCGATAGCTTAATGAGCTAATTCTCATACATGCCGACGATCATTCTCTAGTTCACAGTCATAGATCCTTGGGAGTCGTCATACCCCTCATGGTGCAGTTGTTAAGCGATGCGCCACTGCCCGGCTGTGGCAGGTGTTCTCAGCGGTGTGCCTTGTGCCTCTTCCGAGCGACCAATCATTAATTTGCTGCCACCTGCCACGGTGCGCACTTTTCTTGCTATTCGTTGGGCAGGATGTAATGACAACGTTTAGGACTATTGTGATGAACTATTCTAACTATTCTAACTATTCTAGGCCGCCGCAGTGGCTCAGTGGTTATGGTGCTCGGCTGCTGACCCGAAAGACGTGGGTTCGATCCCGGCTGCGGCGGTTGAATTTCTTTGGAGGAGAAATTCTAGAGGCCCGTGTACTGTGCGATGTCAGTGCACGTTAAAGAACCCCAGGTGGTCGAAATTTCCGGAGCTCTCCACTACGGCGTCTCTCATAGCCTTAGTCGCTTTGGGACGTTAAACCTCATAAACTAAACTAAACTAACGCATGACAGCAGCTGTAATTCAACGCCAGGAAAACACAGACTTACAGGCCCACATATAAGGAATCTGAATTACTCAAGAATAAATAATAGCGAACATTCATCTGGGAAGTAAGCACGCTTAAAGAAGCTCTGTTCTGATTTAAAGCAAATCCTGTACAGCTGACGCCGAAACATGTGGAGCGTGTGCAGCCTAAACCAGTGGAAATAGCGGCCAGTTGACCAGCTGCATCCTGCTTAACCCGAAGAGCACCGGTTGTGTCGAGCGCGTTTGTAGATGTCGTTCGCCCCTCTTGGCGTACACTGGCGGGTTTCTCAGCTAGAAAAGCAAATGGCGCGCGGGCAAGCTTCACAATTTCTCGGTTCCACATAAGCTGCTTGGCACATTTATCTGCAGTGGCCCTGGACAGATACGCACGGCCGCTTGCGTTATCATCACCATCACGACTCTGGATCCCCCCGTCGGTTGCCCTTCCCAGTTTTTTATTAAGACTTAGAGAGCCAACGCTGCAGGATATATGTCGCTCTTGGGGACAGGCCCTGTTGTCGTCTATGGTTGAGGTTGTGTAGTGTATTATACGCGTGCTCTAGAAAGATTTTCTGGTTTTAATTTTTTTGATACGGGCCTTCGCGCCTCCATGCTGTTTGGTCATTTAATCTGGATAACGTTTTATTCTAAGTAAGACGGCGTGTTTTTTTAGCTCTCTTGCATTGCGAAATTGCATACGAAGAAATGAGAGAACATTCCAATCCAGGAAAATAGCCGCAGTATCAGGAGACGTCTGCGTCGTTGAAACTATTTTTATTAGGCTGTCGCTTTTTCGATTAATGTTAAAGATCTGAGCACGTATTGTCTCCTTAGTTCAAACTTGTTTTTTCTGGGTAGCCCTCTTCTTAAGTGCGTTCCTTCGCTTTTAAGGTACGCCCTGACTGCAGTCGGCCGCGTTATGCCTTGGACGCACAGAAATTAAAAATTTTTTTCACCAGATTGGCGTTTCACAAAGTTTTGGGGGTGGGAGTTTCTTATGTGGTGCAGCAAAATTCTTGTGCTGAATCTCATCCTGTTCTTGAAAGCTTGACTCATTTTTGCAGCTCCATGCATGGCCTTCTCTCAACAAATATTAAATGATGACGATCTGGTAAAAGCTACACTAAAATATAGAAAACTTGACACGCTCATTCCCGCGGTGCACGTGCACCTGCACCGCAGCCTGCACCTGCGCAGTCTGGTGCATCTGGAATTTTTGAGGGTTCTTAGTTCGGAAGAAAACTATGCTTCCGTGTGTCGCCCTGTATTATACTGCAGCCTCGATTACCACTTATCTGTAATTTACTGACTTGGAGACGATTTTTGAGTCAATACTGTTTGAGCCAAACGGCAGATTGGCTTGATAAAAGAGACTTGTTATCATCAAAGATGTATGTGACTATTCTTACGATAAGTTTGAAAGGCAAACAAAAATATTAGTGGCTGGACAGGAAATACAGGCGAGGTATAAATTTAAACAGCCGTCATAAAACTGATAATCACCCGCTCTAGCATTGAGCCTGCCTCAGTTGAAATCTTATTTTACTGCTTAGGGTTTAGTTATGGTGTTTACGTTTCATTTGACCCTGATTCATAGCACTGAACACTGTTTCTGTTCCTCAAGACATGGTCGCAAAGAAGTTTTTGTCATGTTTACATGCCATAAAATTATTCAGCTCTTTGCACTGGGTTTTTAGTCTTTTGAGATGCTGTGCATTAAAAGCAGTTTAACATGACTGCATCTTATTTCGCCTAGTCTACTGAGCGCAATCCAGTTGAAGTTAACCATTGTTCTGGTAATATTTAACCTCTGTCACCCTTGTACCGTAAACGTCCAGCTAAACGACAAGCCATCAAAAGATTGTAGTTAAAACCATCTTAATGATTTTAACTCCAATCCAAGTCCTAGTGTGCCTGCAGGCTGTGAAAAGGTTAAAGGGAATGACAGCTGACCAGAGCGCGTCCTGAGATTGTGGTGAAAATGAAAATATTGTCTATTGTCTTATATTGTAAGAATAATTTGAGCACTGCAATATTGAAGGAACAAAAATCCGCCATATTAAGAGGGCACTGAAATTCTCATAAAGAAGCTAATGCGACATCTTACAGTGAAATCTTGCCATTTTCGGTGTAACCATCCACGTGACCACATCTCTGAATATATTACTTGCAAGTTAAGTGTGGTGTTTTTTTCTTTCATTAGTGTTCTTCGTATTTACTTTAAGTTTAAGCTGTCTCTAGTGCACCCTTCAAAAAATCAATACTCCTTATGCATTCCTGATGAAGTGCTTTGAGCTTTTGCCATTAGATTGCACTACGGTATAATGCAGTTCAGTAAAATGGAAGGCTGAACTAGCTGGAATAAGGTCTGCATGTTTGGAGGACAAATATATGGTGACTGAGAAAAGATGACACGCGCTACCAGAGGCAATTGAGAGCTTTAGCGTGGGAACACATGAACTTATACCGTGAAAAAAAGAGACAGAAAGATGAAGAAAGTCCCCGCACCCTCACACTGCTCTGTGGAATAGAAGGCCACAGTGATCAAGAACATCCGAGATGCGAAGCTAGGAATCACTCGTTTACAGTGACAAGGAAAGATTTTCCTCACATGTGCCCTCGTTTTCGTGGTTAGCTACTCTTCGACTAATTTTGCCAGAGGTGGTCCCAGCAGTGACAGTATAAACTAGCTTCTCCAGTTTCAGCGAAATCAAGCAAGTGGTTGAAAAGTTCACTCAGTAAGGTAGTGTACCCCCCAATGTGCCAAATTTTCTCGAGTACTTGTTTGATCTTTGCCGCCTGAAGCCTTCGTGTTCCCTCTTCACCCCGCAGCTGGCCTGCTACTACATCAATGCGCACGCCGTGTCCGACTTGCAGCATGGCCTGCAGCTCCTTCACCTGCTCTCCTCCCTGTGAGTGGTGCACAGCTAGCCCTTACTGCTGCATAATAAGCCTCTGTGTAACAAGGTGCTGGGCTAGTCGGCTGTTGTCATTGAAAGGTAGTAATTCAGTTCATTCCTTCAGTTAATTTGCCCTTGAATGGCATGAACCAACTAGCCCAACAGTGCCTGTCCTGTTCGTTTTCCTTCTCGTCCCTTTCGTGCGGTTAATTTCGTACCTTTGAATGACATAACTGGCATGCCATTGCAACGATAGTCTTCCCCACACCATACCTCAGCTGAAGCATGGCTGAACTATTGTCCATGCCATGCCAGATCAAAAACAACGGAGCGGCTGCGCTCAGTTTCTAACTGCTACCTAGAGGGATAGCTGGCACCACAGTATATGCGAGGTTTTTAAACAGCACCTCATCCACTCCAGGAATGCCGGGAAAACGACCGTTCACGTTTGGCTCGGCTAATGTTCGGCCGAAAGAATGGATTTTACCTCGTAATTGGTAGTTGCGCTGCGATGCTCTCCTTTGTGCACATATTAAGTTGTATCGATATTGCGTTTTTCACTTCACTTCAAGGTAAGTGAAAGTTTGGTGTTAGGCTGGTATGGAAACTTTCACAGCATTTCATCGAGGTTTTCTTCGAGAAACAGTATTTTTATAGCTGAGTCCACATTTTATATCCTACAATAGCCAAGCCAAGTAAGGAACCTTGTTTTCCCAACATTTCTCACCTCTCCATTGTGGATGAAGGGTAGCACTGCCAGCTTTCCCTTTAGTTACATTAAAAAAACTATGCCGTGATAGCTCAGTGGTTATGGTGCTTGGCTACTGTGCAAAAAGACATGGGTTCGATCCCAGCCGTGGCGATCATATTTCAATGGAGGTGAAATGCTTGAGACCCGTGAACTGTGGAATGCCAGTGTGTGTTAACGAACCTCAGGTGGCAAAAATTATGCAGATGCCTTGATTAACGGTGTCCGTCATAGCCTTAGCCAATTTGGGACGTTAAACCTCGTAAATCAGAAACAAAAAATAAAAAACAAAGTTCGAGGGACCCTCAAGTGAATTTTGTCTGTAGCTGTGCATTACTAAATGAGGCCATTCAGCCAAGGTTCAGAGCTTCCATTTACATGTAGTGTTCTAAAATAGATAAAATCGCTGGCGTTTCTCGGTACTTCTGAGGAGATGTAGCAGATCTGGCTAATTTAGCCTGATGATGGTGGTTCGATCAGCAGCCCATGCCATTGGCTTGGCCAGTGAGACCAAGTCAGTCCAGACAGATCGCGGAGGTCTTTGATTGCAAAGGCTGAGACTAATCACAGGGCCCATGCATTTAAACCTGGTGGCCGAATAAGCTCAGAAACATGAATGAATGACATCGTATTCCAAATCAAGAAGAAATGTGCATGGGGAGTGCACGGAATTCAAAGGCAAAATATGCAAATGTTGCTGAGAGCAACAGACTAGATTCCATGAGAAGGAAAGCATAGTAGTAGGGGGCAGAAATTCAGGTGGTAGGGAGACGAGATTGATTAAGAATTTTTGTGCAAAAATGGCCATGGGTAATTAAGGTAGTCGACCTGCATGCAGTGCTGACGTATTTGTGGGATTAGATATATATTCGTGGGACCTCTGACTGCTGCTCTTCATCGCGATTGCACCGTTGCGCACCAACTAGCTCAGACACAAGTCCTCCTGCCTCAAAACGTGGTTGTAATATCTACCTCGAGCTACTGTTATTGGACCTTTGGTCCGCTCTTCGACAATTATATTTTAAATTGTCTCTCTTCATGTCTTGCCGTCGCCCTGCATTTGTGTAGTGTGTCTCCACTTATGATTCATATCTTATGCTCGTTGTCCACAGATGTCCCAGGATATCCTAATCCACAAGAACCTCAATCACAAGCATATTGTTGGGTTACACAGCTACTTCGAGGATGAACACAACGTGTACATCGTCCTTGAGCTGTGCTGCAGGCGGGTATGAACAGCTTCCTTTGTTTCTCGGGGATAGAGTCTTTAGACCTTTGGTCTAGTTTGGTTCCAATTTTATATTTAGCGGCGCAAGTAAACAGGCCATAAGAAAAATTGGAGGCGATACTTAGGCTCCGCCTTAAAGATAGGATCCGATAGCGTTAATGGGTTAATGCCCATACATATGGAACTGCTCGTTCTCGACTCAACATTCTACATCCCTTGGAGTCCTCATGCCCCTCCTGGCGCAGTGGTGCAGTGGTTAAGCGGTGTGTCACTGCCCTGCGACAGCAGGTGCTGCCACGTGTGGGGATTCTGCAAACTACGTTGCTGTTCCCGAGCAACCGCTCGTGACCTATAGTCATTAATTTAGCAGCCACCTGCCCCGATGGTCAGCTTGCTCACAATCCGGCGGGTAGGTTGTGTTGATGTTACCATGTCACACGACCTAGGTGGCGCACCGAGGGTTTATTTCCTGGGATTTCTAGCTCACAACGCCGGCACTGACGACGCGGGATATTCTGCGGAACGATTTCGATAACGCTTTCGCGTCAAAAAGAACACATGCTCGCGTGTGTTTTGACTGCAATGCTGTGCAGCGAATATTTGACTCTAGTGAAAAAATCCGACTGCTTACTTCAGTACCACTGGATAACTCTTTAGCTCGGGTGTTGCAATGGGCAGTCATTTAGAGCCGAATGCCTAAAGTGGAGCGCTGCGCGGGGCTAGATAAACTGTTTTGCGGCATTCTTTTTCCAGTCACTCGCGGAAATGCACAGGCGACGGAGCAAGCTTACAGAGGGCGAGGCAAGGTACTTCATCCATCACCTTCTACTCGCCTGCCAATATCTGAGGGAGCAGCGGGTCGTCCACAGGGACCTAAAGTTGGGAAACCTACTGCTGAACGAGGAGATGGAGCTGAAGGTGGCAGACTTTGGTCTTGCCACCCGCGTCAACTATGAGGGCGAGCGCAAGAGGGCTCTTTGCGGAACGCCGAACTACATCGCCCCGGATGTACCGTTGAAGAAGGGGAACAGCTTCGAAGTGGACATCTGGTCGATCGGATGCATCCTGTGAGTTTTCTACGCCGCCATAGAGGCCTCCCCACTGCTTTATAAATACTGCTCAGCGCCTGTGGAAGCCAGACGAAAAATCTGCAACGAGATCGACTTCTAAACAAGTACTTTTAGATGTCCGTTTGCGCAAGATGATTTGCAGTTCAGGTGTCCCTGCATGTACAGTCAGGGACAAAAGTCTCCGGACCACGTGTTCCTCTAACGAAGCCGATAGCTCTGCTATTATTCGGCGGATGGAGACCACACTTGTGGAGGTAAAAGTTAAATTTTTGCTCTTTCATCTCCACAATTGCGGTCTCCAGCCGCTGTCTGATAGTAGAGCTATAAGCTTCGTTTGAGGAACACGTGGTCCGGAGACTTTTGTCCCCGACTGTACTGTTTGACTGTTCGAGCATAGAGACTTTAGAGAGTTATCATTAAATGATTTTGAATAACTGTTGTGGGTTTTCACCCGCAGTATCACAGGAAATTTCGGGATCATGCTTCACCCTCCGACAATAAATTCTCGAATATTCTTTGGCAACATCTTAGCGTGTTCATATAAGTAAAAAAACACTCTACTAGTAAAAAAAACCTTAAGTACACAAAACCCTATTGAGTTTGGCATGTGATTGGGATAAGGAGTGTAACTAAAGAGTATGTCTTTCTTGGACTGTAAAAATGTCACAAATATCTAAACTGTAGTGACTCAGAAATGAAAACTACTGCGTAGAGAAGTTTAGTGCAGTCTTTGAAGGATAATCACCGGTGATAATATGCGTTGCTCACATGACGTGTATTCTAAAGCCAAAGGAAGCTGAAGGCGTCGGCAGAACATGCCGCGTACCCGCGCTTTATAGAAGGAAGGCGTAGTTAATGATTGCACAAGTGTTTATTAGACGGAAAGCTGCATTACGAACACTGCACTAACCTCCACACCTCAGTACAACATATAGCTCTGCAACTCTATGCGACAGCAGACCAGCTGTACCCAGCGGTCAAAGCAATGACTGCATGCGTTTGCGGTTGAGCTAAGACGACTATGGGTTCTCGCGGGTCGCACGGCTAACCTAAGGATTGAGTCACGTGGCAGACCACAAAGGAAGATGGAGAAGACGTGGAGCGTATCTGGACGACTCAGACTGCATGTCGACAGGTGTTCGCGCGTTTTCCCGGCAAATGCCGGCGGGCGCAGAAGTAAAAATATCAGGCCCTACCGATTCTAAAGCGTCAGCTCCGTGCAAAGGTCAGTGGCAGAGCTCTGTTCGAGCTGCGACTCTAGAAAATATTCAATTTGCACTCGGATTTGTGGCGTCTTATTCATTATTTCCTGCTAGCGACCTCGCGCCGGAGCAATGCTCCAGTATCTCACCAAGAGTGGTGCAATGAAAACGTGAAGCAGGAACAGGAAGACCGGATGGTAGGGTGACTGAAAGTGGTCTCGAAAGAGCTTTTCTTCGCAGGCGACAAGCAGAGCAACCGCCTCATTCCTATAATAGACTCCTCTGGATATCCCTGTGCAGTAAAAACGCAACTATAACCGCGCGCCTAAGGTCGCTCAAGAGACACATTCTTCATATTTCTGACGTCACAATCTGTCATCGTCGATACACTGCATTTTAAGCGAATGACGCTTGCGTTGAGTGTTTATATTTACTAGTTTTCCGGGCTATCACAGATGTGCTCCCTTCCAAAGAAAAGCATGCAGTGCACGTAGGGTATTGCAAATGAAGTGCACGGCCGTCATTGGTCCCTGAGGTACTGTCCTCTGCAGGTATATGATGCTTGTGGGGCACCCTCCGTTCGCGGCCTCGAGTGTGGAGGAAACTTACGCCCGGATAAAGAAGAACAGATACAGCATGCCTCCGACGATGAGCTCCAAAGCCCGTGCACTCATCCGAAGCATCCTCCAGCACGATCCAAAAAGAAGACCTACCATCGAGGACATCCTGGAGGATGGTTTCATTACCTCCGGTACGTATTTCAATGCGCATTCTCATTGCAGGAATATTTTGCGCGGAAGTGAGCGTCACTGCTGCCGTAAACGTAAATGTACGGGTACACATTCGGGCGCTTTAATTCTGGCACCACAGGCTGTAGTGGTGTTCTGGGAAATGTTTCGTCATTAATAGGTGGTAGATGCTTTCTGTCTAACGTGTTCTAAAGTTAACTCAACCAAAAATTACTTTTTGAGGGTTGTGTGGAGACCTTTCACTGCCAGACGAAGAACGCAATGTCACTAGAGGAGGATTATTGGGAGCAGCATAGAAATATATTAAAACACTGCGATTAAATGTATGAAACACCGCATGAGGAATTGAATAGAGCAAACTATAACGAATGAGTAGAAAAAGGCTAGGTTGAATAATAATAAGCACGTGGTCGGAACAGGAAGGGAGTCTCTTTCACCTCTTCGGAGCTACAGGTGGGAGTAGCTTGGGACGTCGATAAATGTGTTGTACTTTGGCCCCGACGTAACGATTGTCACTATACCAGCTGAGAGGAAATCGGAGGGTAGTTAAGTGCTGTACCTTCATGCCGTGTATCAATTCGTAGCCTCATATGATTGAAATATATTTATCCTGATATGAAACTGCGTGTGTTCAGGTAAAAGGAATACACATAGCAGCAGCTCACAATCAAGCTGGTACTACGTTTTATCACGTTTGTGCCAGGCTGACATGCTTAGAAAAAATACACCTATTCCAAAAATTTAGCACCGTGAGTCTAGCAATACTGAGGGTGGGCCTGCCACCAGGAGTGAACTGCGCGCCATTGTGGCTATTACTGTGCGAACAGTGAAACCGAAGAGAAATATATAATAGGCGCGTAACAGGGAAAACGGGGATGTGTTCGCCGCTTGAGCAAAACAACCGGTGTCTTGCTGTTCTCTTTTGTAGCAAGACGGTGCCAATAGCAATGCCATCTCTGCATGAAGGTCATTTCGGCATAGACTGTTTTCTTGATTTCTTGTTGTTGTTCTTAATTGCGATCCTGCACTAAAATCGCAATTTTGACCATCGCGCTAGGAAGATGGAGCTCTTCGATGCAGTGCTCTTATTATGTGCAGGGCCCTTGCCTTCCCGCCTCCCTACGTCCTACCTGGTGATACCACCACGATTGGACACTCTTGATACCGCCAGGACCATCGCCGACCGTCCACCTCTGATGGCAAAAAACGACGAACGAGGTGAGTCGACCAAAATAATAATCACTGAACGAGAATAGCCTCGTCATCCGGAAACTCTAGAACATGTGCCGGTCAACTGGATGGGCACGCGTGTCTTGACGAAACAGTACTCGCGGCGGCCCAAACGTTCACAACCGAAGTCATAAGAGTGCACACAATTGCTGTAGGTCACTAGCATTTGCTATGGCGTGTCCACCGCTAATTGATGTTAGTGATTGCAAGCACGAAAACTTATGTTAACGGGCTCCATAACTGACGAAAGCTGAAACAGGGATAAAATTGTCTAGAAGTGATTCATGGGCGTCGCAGGACCAGTAAATAATATTGGTGGGCCTATTTCAAATTTGCCCAGTTCTGTCGAAGGGTATTGATAATATTGTGAAGGATATTTCTAAGAATGTTTTTGATCTGTATCTCAAAGTTATAGAATACCCTTACGATATTCGTCTTTTGTGAACATTTCCTCGCTAAATCTCTCAATCTGTTCCTGTTAAACACATTCTTGGCATTCCTGGAATAGAATATTTCCCTTTAGAACAAGCCATTATTGACTTAGGAATGCATGCTGAAGCAAGGCAACAGAAGAAAAAAAGAAATGTAGTCGTACTTCTGGCCAGCTAACCTTTTACGAAAATATCACTTCCATTGCGCGCCTTCGCTTTGCAGAGCTGGAGGCCACGATTACTCCTTTGAAGAAGCGTCAGGGAAAGGATGAAAAACCGGCCCAGAGCGTGAAGTCGAAGCTGCGTTAGTAACATTTCTGGTCCCACTCCAGCTGCACAGTTATGGAGCAGCCTGTTGCTCCGGTAATTATAAAATGTGACGAAATTCATTTCCCGCGAAAACATATAATCGGAGGATTGCATGTACTGTATACCCTTTGGCCTTTTGATACTGATCCGGTGAAGAAACGGGCCTATGTGATGCATACTTTACACTACAATTGCTTCGCAAATACTATAATTGATTAAGGTTTAGGATTAGGCGTATTTTTCTTATCGCGCCACAAAGCATCAATTGCGTGCGCAGCGCTGCTGTCAACTGTACTATTGTCTCATGTTGGGTTTGAAGCTAATACCTTAATAATATCGTCAGTTTCATTTAAGGTATTGGTTTCTGCTTTGTTAACTTTTAATGTTTAACTTTTTTAATAATGCAGGTCTGAAATGAAATTTCAACGAATGAAACAAATGACAAAGCTCTTTTCAACGGGGCTGGACTGCTTCAAGAAATTTCTTAACCCTGTCTTCAGCTCGCCATCTGCCGTTGACGTTTTTGTGTTCTTTTCCGTTTATTGCGCTCTTTTATCCTAGAAAGCCAGAAAGGCTCTTTTGTCCATATTACATGCATTGCTCAAGTTGAAATAATGATTTCATTTATAAGGTACAAAATATTTGCATGCATCCCTTATTCGTAATAAGGGAGTAATTACTCATTGATATCCACCCGAGCGCAGCCATACGGGCACAAAGGAAAGCTAAACAGCTTTCTGAGAAAGCTGTCTAGCTTTCCTTTGTAGCCGTATGGCTGCGCTCGGGTGGATTCGAATGAGTAATTACTCCCTTATTATCAATTTACTCCACTTTGGGGGATTCCTCTCAACATTTGACCAACACTGTTCTCACTTCGAGTTACTGATGAATTCGTTCTCGCCCTACGATAAGCTTGCCGTCCCGGTTAGCTCAATTGATAGAGTGGCTGCTCCGTTGAAGCGGTGGTCTCGGGTTCGAACCTCGGACCAGGGCGAATGTTTTTTTAACTACGTAGTTTCCCAAAAAGCTGTTCAGCATTCTTTTGTAGCCGTATGGCTGCGCTCGGGTGGATGTCAATGAGTAATTACTCCCTTAATACAAATCTACTGCGCTTTGGGGGATTCCCCTAAACATTTGACCATCACTTATTGCGTGCTTGACTCGCCGCACTTTGTAGCTGCAATGCCGAAGGAAGCTCAAGCGCCACCTCCAGCAGCTGAAATGCTGAGCCCTGGGCAGCAACGAGAAAGTCACCGTGCAGAGCACGTGAAGACGCTGCAGCGTCTCTTGCAGCAGCTCTTGAGTGCGCGGCCCCCCGAGCGCTGCTTCGATCGGCCTGACGAGGCGGAGGACCCTGCCTCCGCGCCAATTTTCTGGACCAGCAAATGGGCGGACTACACCGACAAGTATGACATGGGCTAGCAGCTATGCGACGGCAGCATTGGACTGGTCTTCATTGACAACACACGTATCGTCCTGCTCAGCAACAACGTGTAAGCACCTCTGCCTGATCTTAAGGTTTCGGTTAAGGAGTAAAAAAGGGATAGGATGCAACATTACAAGGCATTCTTAACGTGGAGTCACAGGGAATAAAGGAGTCCGAATAAATCTATAACTTCAGCCGCAATAAGCTCGATTCAAGTTAGTATAAAGAGGGGTGATTTCAAACAAGGGCGCGTTTTTTGATATTTTTTATATCGTGGAAAGCATACGGGTGAGCGCACATCTGGAGGAATTTATTGGTGAAGGAAAACGGTTCAGAGTTGCTATTTTTGAAGCTGTTGATTTTTTCTGCGGCATTGACGTCGACCCATGTGAAAAGTTGATCACAGATTTCCGTGACCGTTCTTTATAACCGTGACATGCAGCAATTTTTTCCATGGTTCTGCATGATAGTACTTCTTTGCAGTAAAACGCATTAAGGTAAAATGGAGAGAAATCCAGGTAGTCGAAATTATTTCGGTGTACACCGCGGTGTCTCTGATATTCCAGGTGCAGTTTTAGGGCGTTAAACGCAATATAATCTTCTATAATCAATTCTTGATATCCTTGGCGTGATCTTGATAAACTGTAATCTCAACGATTTTTTAAAGTGGTAATGGTACCCGGAATTTTCCTTCCCGGCCAGATTATGTTCTAAGCATTGCGCAGTCCGCACAGGGTCAGTTCTGCTGCTTTCCATGCGTGTAATTATATTTGGCAAAAACTCTTAGGTGATCCTCGGTAGATCGTTGAATGCGTTAGCAGTCTAACGTTCGTTATCATCCGAGGTTGGCATATTAAGTTCGTAGTATCCCAGGTCATACACTTGGTTTCCCTATATCCGAGGTCAACACATAGAAGTTCTATACGTCAGAGGTCAACAAATGAAAGTTCATCTATCCAAGGGTGCATACTCAGGTTCGTTATATGCGATGTAACACGACAGTTTGTAATATCCGAGCTTAACACACTTAAGTTCGTTATATCGTAGGTGGCGTACCAGGTGACGCGCCACGCGTGGCGGCGTTCGCCATTTCCGTTTGCGCAGGTCCTTGCAATGCTAACGTATTAATAGACCTGTAATCGCGGATGTACTGCATTTATCAGTTTGTTTCCTTATTCCAAAACACTATCTATGCTGTAGATACGCGCCTTCATCTGTGTTTCCTAATGATTTTGTCAATGTGCTGCTTCATATTCTTCCCTGTCCCGATTGTAATGCTTGTTCTCAACACTGACGGTAAAAATTCTTGCTCTAGGTGCTCGAAACAAGAAAAAAAGAGGCATCAAATGGCTGAGGATATGCAGTGCTGCTAAACAGTGTCACAACGGATTCAGAACTCAGCGTTTCTTGACGGTAGCGGAGTGAAATCCTTCGGTTATATTACATCCCCGTGGCACCAAGCTGTTGGTCCCTCCACCCAGACTGAGACGGGTGTCTTCTGGCTCATATTCACCAGGCCTTGCCGCCCGATTAACTCTTGATTGAGCTCCGTAGATTAGGGTTCAACTTCAGTGTCACAAGAAAAGAAAATATATGTTGCCAAAAAGCCCTAAGTCATGGGTGTTAACAAGTTCGCCGAGCATTATGGCAGCCAAGCTTCATTTCAGGTGTTCGAAGACCCTTTCTAGGGTATGGGCCTTGGGCATGCAATATTAATGGCTAGATTTCCGGATCTTGCGATGTAGACTGCTTCACCCTAGTTCTCTCGTGAGAAAGTGATGTATTTGCCAACGCAGAGAACTGTACTATAGTTTCCTGGAACCACTGCTTGCGTAATTTGATTTTGAGAAATACGGCGTGTTTGTACTTAATAGTAAACATCCCCCACCCCTACTTTCTGGAAGCTTAAAAAGCAAACTGCTCAATTTATTGAGGAAAAATTTGCACATTTATGCAATATTACGCCCGTAATGCTGTCACTAGTGTTTTGCAGGAGTATGACGTACGTGGATGAGATCGATACTGAGTACTACCACACCGTGGAAGACTACCCCTCATCGCCTGAGAAGAAGACCAAACTGCTGAACTACTTCTCGACTTACATGGAGTCGAAGCTGCAGAAGACGGGTCGAAACGTCAGTCTGCGCGAGTGCGACAATCTGTTCAGACTGCCCGTGTTGGGATCGTGGCTCCGCACCCGTACAACCATGTCTTTCTACCTCACTAATGGGATCGTACAGGTACGCGTGGCCACGTTTATTCTTTAAATGTCGAAAGTATTCAACTCAAAGTTTTTTTCGAGAGGATTGCTCTGTTTTAAGCTAGGCGTTGTAACGGTAGTCCGCTTAGATTACCGTACCGCGCAGTTATTATAAAAAGTAAAAAAAAATACTGAACGCGGTGACATGTTTGCAAATGTATAGTTGATGCATACAATGAGTTTGGCAAAAGCGTGAAGTCGCCGCGCGAATAAGCCTTTTATTGGCATGAGTGGTTAGCCACGTTACCGCTGTGGCATACTGTATCCAAGGCGCGAGCGAACGAGCCAGCAAGCCTGAGGCTGAATTCGACGCGAATTCTGTCCAATCGCATTTTCATGTAAATTTGCGTAGTAACATTTACCTTTTCGATAGTACGTATTTTTTTAGGTTTTCGATGCAGTGAAAGCCGATTAAGACTCCAAATACGCAATATATAGAAGATGAAACGTCAGCCTCTTCACGTGCACGATGTTTTGTGTAAACTTTCATGCGAAAATTTCACTTGTATTCGCGTGGATTTATTTCTGCTTCCATTCTCGTGAAAATGTGTCAGGAGAGTGCAAGCATCAAAGGTGGATTGGATAACAAGATGCGAAAGTGGAATCCATGGCACGTCACAGCTCGTTTCCGTTAAATCGGTCATGTTTAGAGCAAAGTGTATTTTTTATTATTGTGTCTTAGATTATACAACCTGGGAATTTCCGAGGATACTTTATGCGTGACAAATATTTCTGTCAAAAATGGTTTTCATCGCCTAAAGCACAACATCCATTTCAAATAGTGTGTCATCTTTGCAGGTCAACTTTCTTCAGGACCATTCGAAGCTCATTCTGTGTCCTCGCATGGCCGCGGTGACGCATGTCAAACCCACCGGCACATTTCACACATACAGGCTCAAAACACTTCAGCGTGGCTACCCGCCGAAGCTGCTCTCGCTCCTTCAGTACACCCGCACTATCCTGGACAAAATGGCCACTCAGTCATGCTAGTTGGGCAGGGCCGCTGCTTTACTAGACTGGTGTGATGCAATGGGCCGACCGTGGTTTCACGTGTTATGAAGATTTACTCTAAGGATGCATTTCTACCGCATGTTTCTTTTATTTTCATACTTGTTTTCATTGACACGTGACTCCTTTGTCGGCTCACAGTGAGCTGCGCCGCTATCATTATTTCGCAGTGCACATTCATGCATCGTGAACCGCGTAGCCCAATTCTAGCATCGCTGCCTTTATTTTTCGCACATCACCACAATATCGAACAAGCTCTTCCAGAGGTGTTTTTTGCTTCTTTTGAACTGAACGTTGTGTTCTGAGCTTGTATTCCGACAGAGACTGCTCGCAAGATTGACTATTAGGCGACATCAAAAGGTTGCATATAATGGGCTGCGGGTTGCACGACACCTTTGTGCGGCAGTATCTATCAACATATTTCCCTGTAATGGGCAACGTACACTTAGACGGGGCAGCTGGAGTGACGAACACTCAGATTAAATTAACCTTTGTGCGCTTTCACTAAGTATGTTAAGGAAAGCTTTTCAGAACTAGCAGGTCGCATTCGGAGTGTACGTTATGGTGCTAATCAGCGTTGCATTAAAGGCTTAAATTTTTACCGTGTTTATTACAATTCGTTCGTTATTTCCTGTTGCGGTCACCGGCCTAGTTTATGACGCGCTCTTGCATATACACAGAAAATATGTAAATTTGAATGTAAGTGTACCAATTTTGCTTTTAATTTGCGTTATCTTTAATGGCTTCCAGGAGTATTTCATTCTTACATAGCTCTCAACACTGTTGTAATTTGAGCATAGTTCTGGTTATTGTGAAAATAAAAGTGAAATAAGCTGCACTTTGTGGTTTACTATCTGCTTTGCCGTGGTATTTTGATTAGGCTACGGGAGATTTGTCCGCCGCCAAGAGTTACAGCGTCGCTATGCACAGCATAAACGGCAGGGCGTTCTTAAACGTTACAAATGCAGTTAAAATAATTAAAGGAATGATAACAAGGAATGGGTTGGAGAGACTTGGGACAGGCCTTTGCCCTGCAGTTGGCGTAGTTAGGTTGATGATGATGACGACAAATTAGGGATTATTAGCATTCACTCAAGTGCAGTAATACGGCGGAAAAGGAAAGCTATACAGTTTTCGCAGGAACCTCGTTGCTAAACAAAAATTCTTCCTGGTCTTGGGTATAGCTGTGCAGCTTTCCTATGTAGTGGTATGGTTGATCTTATATAGTAATCGGTAAATAACCAATATTACAAATTAACCAGGAGACTCCCTTAAACATTGGGCTAACGAAGCAACAATAAGTTTAATTTATTGTTCTCTAAGCATGAGATATTTCGAGCGGTGGGATGCACGGAAAATCACTGCGTATGTCGAACTTTCTTTGGAGAAGAAATTCTAGAGGCCCTTGTACTGTGCGATGTCAGTGCACGTTAAAGAACCCCAGATGGTCGAAATTTCCGGAGCCCTCCACTACGGTGTCTCTCATAGCCTTAGTCGCTTTGGGACGTTAAACCCCATAAACCAAACCAAACCAAACCAAACCGAAATTTGAATTACGCTCTTTTCATCTGAAAGCAATTAACCGAATGAAAGAACTTTAATAGGGCCGTTTGTGTTCCACTTTGCGCTTAAACTTATTATCGATCCCTTTTCATGAAAGATAACATTAGTTTTTGAGGAAAGGAAACGGCGCAGTAAATGTCTCGCATCTGGGTGGCCACCCGAACCGCCCCTTAAGGGAAGGAAGGAAGGTCGGTGTGAAAAAGAAAGAGAAAGAGGTGCCATAGGGGAGGTCTCCGGAATAATTTCGACCACCTGGGGATCTTTAACGTGCACTTACCTTGCACAGCGCACGGGCACCTTTTGCGCGATGCTTTCGTCGAAACTTCGCTGTGGCTGAGTGGTTATCGCGCTCGGCTGCTGCCCCGAAAGACGCGCGTTCGATCCCGGGGGACGCACAATATAGACAGTAGAGACACCTGGGAGACCCTGCGGCGCAGCTCGGACCCTGAGCTCCAGCTTCTGCTCATTGAACTGGCTGAAGAAGCTGCTGGGACCCAAGACCTCCCAGCCTGCATCTGAGGCGGCGGCACCCGCCCCCTGACCTGCGTGTCGGGGGTGGGTGATCACCTTTCCGTTGCACATTAAAGTTTATTTCATCCATCCATCCCAGCTACGGCGTTCTTTTGATAGGCAAATTGCTAGCGGCCATTGTACTGTGCGATATAAACGCACGTTAAAGAGCCCCAGGTGGTCTAAATTTCCGGAGTCCTTCGTTACGGCGCCCCTCGTAGCCCGAGTCGCTTTGGAAACTCGAGACCAAGTGTGAAGACGAGTCATTTTTAAGAGTACCGAAATTTTTCGCCCGAATATAATCCTGTAGAAAAAAAAAAGTGGTAGTTTTGTAACGCAGTTAAACCGAGTAGACGTGCGACAGCATGTTTTCGTTCTTCGCCCCTTTCATTTCTGGCATGTGAATGTGCACGCAAGAGCACTTCACACTCTTCATCTTCACACTCGGCGGCAGCTGGCGCGACGCCCTCCTCCCATTGGCTACAGCTGACGCTACGCTCCTCCGAATTTAAACGAGCTTCCTCTCATTGACTGCAGCTTGTGCCACGCTCCTCCGAACTTACCCGAGCTACTCCGAGGCTTCACAAGAGACGCGTGGTTGGGTTCGACCTCGTTCAGTAGTGCTTTCGCACTAGAGCTTCAACCCCTCATCCGTTGCCTCATGTCGCACACGATGATCGGATTTAGGCTGCACCTGTCCACGCAGGACGTAATGTTACAACTCACTCGGGAAACAGTATCTCGGAGAGTGGGTCATCCTTGCGTTGGATTTGAAGAAAGCATTCGATAACGTCTCGCACGAGGCGGTACTCTGCAACCTTTCGGAACTAAACGTAGGGCGACACACCTGCGAGTACATCATCACCAGCCTGACTACGAGGCTCTAGAGCTGAGGTTCGGTAATATGGAGAAAGCGGACGTAGCGTATGTTGACGCGGCCGGTGGCAGGACGAGAGCGGCAGTAGCTTCGGTCGTCGACGGCGGAGTCTCCGCGGGTGCCATCCGGGGGCACAACATAAAGACTGCGGAGGAAGTTGCTACAGCGCTCTCCTTAGTAGGAACAAAATCAAAATTCGTAGTAAGCGACAGTAAGACTGCCATTCAAAATTTTGGAAGAGGCAGGATCTGACCGGAAGCTGCCGAGATACTTAGCCAACAACCGCTGGATACAAAAATTCAGTTAATTTGGACACCCCCACATGGCGCCGTCCACGGTAACGAGGCGGCTCACGAGCTAGCCCGAGTTCTGTACTCCTGGGTAGCCGTAGAGACCCCCGAACACTGGGGGAAAGAGCATATATATTCCCACTATCACCATAACAGAACGCCCAAATTCCCCATGGTATAACAACACACTTAAAAGAGTAGGCAACAAAAAGAAGCGACTATTTCGTGCAGCTAAAGGTATAGGCAAGGCCCAGGCTTGGAACAAGTATCACACTGTCGCTACTATTTATGACACCGAGGTAGCTCGAACTAAGAATATCTTCTTCTCTACCACCTTACCTAACATGCTGCACGATAATCCCAAGCGCTTCTGGAAAACAATAAGCCCCTCTACTTCTAATGTAATTTCATTGACAGATAATTCTGGAACTTCCATTCCAGAATCAGACGTTCCAAATATCCTAAACCACACTTTTTGCTCCGTATTCACAGAGGAACCTCTTGATAACCCCCCTGAAGCCCCATACCTTCTCCATCCTCCTATGGAAAACATCATCTTCGACCCTTGCGGTATTGCTAAAATCATAGACACACTAAAGAATTCTTCATCCGCAGGTGTGGACGGCATAAATGCTAAAGTTCTGAAAAACACCAAAGACCTTTGCAGTATCATCTTATCTTTAATTTTTCAGCAGTCGCTTTCTTCGTGCTCATTACCACGCGACTGGCGGATCGGGAAGGTCATTCCAGTCTTCAGAAAAGGTAAACGATCTTCACCACTAAACTATAGGCCAATTTCATTAACCAGTGTTTGTTGTAAAATCATGGAGCACATAATTTATTCGCATACTGCCCGGTTCTTATCATCGAATAACTTCTTTCACCCTAACCAACACGGCTTCCGTAAAGGCCTCTCCTGTGACACCCAACTTGCTCTCTTTCTTCATGATATACATGCATGCCTCGATCGTAACATTCCCACGGATTCCATATTCCTAGATTTTGAAAAAGCATTTGATAAAGTCCCCCATAGGCGCCTAACACATAAGCTCTCACGCCTAAATCTGCATCCCTTGGTTCTGGATTGGATTCGAGCTTTCTTAACTGACCGCTATCAATTCGTCCACGCTAATTCACACTCGTCATCCCTCTCTTCTGTCTTGTCTGGCGTTCCCCAGGGCACCGTATTAGGACCACTTCTATTTCTAATCTACATAAATGATTTACCGTCTAACATCAGGTCTAATGTTCGATTATTTGCTGATGATTGTGTTCTCTACCGCCCAATTACTGATCACACTGACATCACCATCCTTCAGGAAGATCTTGTTCGTATCGAGGATTGGTGCCGCACTTGGCTTATGTCACTAAATAGTACTAAAACGTCCCTTCTTTCTTTCTATCGCCGTCGCAACCACCAGGATAATACTTACATTATTAACACTATTCCTATCATATCAGTTGACTCCTACAAGTACCTTGGCATCCACTTAAGTAAAGATTTAACCTGGTCCCATCACATTCATCATGTTACAAATTCAGCAAACCAAGTTCTCGGGTACTTACGGCGTAACTTATCATTAGCTCCCCGTTCCATAAAACTTCTTGCTTACTTAACTTTTATACGCCCTAAACTTGAGTTTGCATGTGCAACGTATGATCCTTTCAATGCTAACCTTATCACTATGCTCGAATCTGTCCAGAACCGTGCTGTCAGATTTATTTGGTCTGACTATTCTTATCACACTAGCGTTTCTGCATTAAAATCCCAGCTCAGTCTTCCCACACTAGCCTGCCGTCGCAAAATCGCCCGTCTTTCCTTGTATCACAAATTTTTTCACACCTTTAACCACGATGCCCCCCGTACCACACGCGCTCATCGGATATCCCGTAACTCCCACCCAAACGCTGTCTACCCCGAGAAATCTCGTACTGTAACATATCAGCAGTCTTTCTTCCTCAGAACAGCCAACGACTGGAATGGCCTTCCCCCCGAGGTGGCGACCATCATCAATCCAGTCCTTTTCAAATCCGCCATCGAAGATCATCTGTGTCCAAAATAATTGAATTTTGTCAGCCCACCCCTCATGTAATGTCCTTCTGTACCTTTGAGGAATAATGAATAATAAATAAATAGACCGTCTGAAAAATTACGTTGAAATTATGCACCATTGCAAATTGGAACGTAAGTTGGTACTACCCCAGTCCCAAATTTAAATAATAGAGAAGCTGTAGCGTGGAGAGGGCTATAAAATAATACTTTTGTGAACCTGTTATGGGCGTACCACGTGCTCCCAGAGCTGAGGTCGCATGAAAGATGCACACACTGTGGGGCGAGAGGGACCCTCGACCACATAATTTTGGAGTTCCCAATTCTCCCGAAGTGGATTCCAAGAGAAGGCAGGCGTAGCAGGGGGCGGCAGAAAGTTGGGTGGGCGGATATGAGATTAACCACTAACCACTCCCAAACAGCTTCGCTGTAAACGAAGCCAGTATTAAAGCAACTACGAAGTACACCTGTTCCGTTAGCCCGGCTGTGCAGACCATCACAATCGGTAGGGCTGCCAGTGTTATGGGCCTTAGGAACTTTTGAGTGCAGTGGGGTCGCGCGGGTGAGCCCAGGCGCCTGCCTCAAATTTCTTTCTCATAATAAAGTTTCTTTTTCTCTCTCTTAGCCCCAATACAAAAGGACGATTACAAAAACTAGAAGACGCAATGCAAGTCAGCAAAATAGTATTTGACCTGCAAGAAGGCACAAATTACAGCTTGTGAAGGGACTCGGAAGTACATGAAACGCGAAGCAATCTGCCGCATCCAAATATAGACTAAACGAAGCCCACCGGCAATGACAAGATTGAAACCACTCTGTAAGAGCGCTTTATCAGGGGTGATCAAACACTAGTTACCACTGTCATTCGGTTAATTAGCGAAATACAAGAATTAAGCCAACACTATGGCACTTTACTAGAGTAGAGCATTGTATTGAAGACGACGCGTATTGTATATAATTTGACAACACACCTATAAAAAATTGCGGCGATTACATTACTTCATAATGCGAAGTTTGAGCGCAGCTGATGAGCTGTTTAAGCTTTTCGATAGATTGAGCAAAGAATTCGAGCATAACATGTATGTACAGACAACTTGTTATTTTTGCGCACACATTCCTTCTTCAAGAAATACTCCGCTAACAGTTTTTGATTGTAAGGAAGGAAGCTTTGCGGTCGGAGAAATATGTGGATATATGCTCGACTTGCTGCACCAATGCCTGGTTCTCAACGACGAAATCTAAGCAAGTATTTCGCGAGATTGTCACAGCCGTGGGAGGCGCTAGGTGCGAGAGGAACGGGATGTTCTCACGCATAAGTGGTAAGAAATCCCTGTTTGTCTTTATATCTACATTAAAGTCCCCTCTCACCCTGCCACCCTGGCAGGTGGCAGTTAATGGTCGATCGCCGCCTGCGTCCTACGCTGCTTCTCTGGTAACTTTTCACGCACGGTCAACGACACCGACGTCGGGGCCTGATGTTCTGCGACGCGAGTTCCCTAACGCTATCGCGTTAAAACACGAACGACCAGCAAGATAGTTTATGGACCCCTGCGCACTCAGGGATCGATCGCAACGTCGAAGTCGACGCTTTAGTCCGAGGGTACACGTTCAGGAGGACGGCGAAGATTGCGGAAGCTTTCGAGACACCAGACACGTATGTGGAGGCCATAAACTTGCGGAAGCTTAAACGTAAAGTTTACGCACCCGCTGCAACAGCTGCAACAAAATTCATGCCACCCATAAGCCATGCGAGGCGTTGGCATGGGTGCAGCACACCGGAAGCCCAGCTGAACTCCATGGTAGCAAGGCGCCAGTGGAGTTGAATCTCGCTTTGACCGGTGTACTGTCGCCCTTCTGTGCACACTAAACATAGACGGTCGAAATTCTACCGTGGCGTAAAGCAGTATCTCCGGACATAGCTTGCAGGAACGCAGCAATATAACGCAGAGTTTGCATTGCATCTGTTTCTATGGAAGGCTTCGACGGGTCTGGCTCACAAAAATGTAGCCGCCGGGAAAACGCAGCACTTCGGGACGTAACAGCAGCGTTCTTCTGTATTTCTCTAGCCAATCTCTCAAACTTTACAGCGTTACAGTTGAACCCCAATTTAGCGAACTTCGTTGTAACAAAATTCTCAATGTAATAAAATATTCCTGTTTTCTTAATTTTTTGTCCATTGAATATCATGTACATTTAGCTTCAAAATATCGAAGTATATTTTGCCACACTTTCAGTGTAACGAAATTTCATTGCTTGCTGGAAACGAATTTGAGGAAAAATTTTACTGCCGGAACGGGTGCTTGAGCGGAACGCGTGCCGTCAGCCGCGCCATCTGGGGTAGTTCTGGAGAGGCTGGAATGAGCGTCTGCGCAGCTTTGGCAGCGTGCTAGGTCGGCCTGCAGCTATGCTATCTCTCCTGAAATCAGCGCGCCACATTTATTCAGTTTCCAGATCCCCAAAGCCTGGTAAAAGGACTGGAATGGTCAGTGCCGCTGGAACACCCGTCAGCTATGGCTTCCCTTCGCTTTTCTTTTGTGTTTTAGGTTTCCGTGAATAAATAGATTCAGCCAGAGGATACATAGCCGCAAATTAGGACCACGGAAAAATACGCGTGAACTCTTTGCTTTCGCCTATCGCTACATATCACTCCGCGGACGGCAAAGCGGGAAGCGGCCACGGGACTGAATGAAAGTTTGGCTGACTTCTGCCGTCTGCGGCGAGTTTAAAAAAAGGCTTGAGCAGGGACGTTTAATCTGATTTAATTTAAGGAAATCTGCCACACAGGACAATAATTCATTGTTTCTAAGAATACGGGGAATGTGTAGATCGAGTTCCCGCGGTAAAAATACGAGTTCAGATTCCTCTTCAGCGCACCTTTAACCATTTCACCGCTGCTTCAGGAGCGGTATGGGGACTCACAGTAGTCTATGAATGTAATACAGAGGATCGCCAATTCCTCATATAGGAGCTGTAGGAGAACCTAGGCGACAAAGGACTACTTGCGCGGGAGGGATCTCTAATGCTTTCACATTGCACAATTAAGGAAAGATTAAGAGTTATGTGATTGTTAAAGAAACAGTGTCAGGGTCTCCTAAGCAATACGAAGAGAGGACCCAAGGCTGATGAAGGAACCCATTGAGGCGGTTATGTCACACCATGCCCTTCAAGCGGAGCCAGCCAGATTTGAAGTTCATGTCAAGTTTCGTTATTGCAGTGTATTTTGCTTTTTTAGTGCTTAACTTGCATAGGACATCAAACCCCATAAACCAACCAACCAGGTCTTCCCAGAATTCTACTTCGGATCTTTTGCGGAATATTGCGCTGATACGATTTTCAGTTCAGATAGCCGGTTACCCCACTGGCCGATTGACTGTTGGCTGCTGACAGAATCATCCACTATCATCGCCCATGACTGCCCGCTCATCGTACATTAATCCTGTCTTGATGTTCAGGCATTCAAAACGTCTGTGAGGAGTTAGGACTTTCCAGGATTTCATGGATGTTGGTCCCTCTACTGTAAAAAATGCAAAATATTTGAGGTTTACCAAGTAAAAGATTGGGTATTAGAGGTAATTCTAACATCTCTATCTGAGAGGACGGTAAAACCGTGAATAAATGCTTAGGGGCATGTGGTAAATTGAGAGCAAAATTCAAAACTTTACTTCCCGAAGCAGCATTATGACCACAGAAATTCCGGGCTGTTGTACCGTTCAGCTCAGCTTTTGCATGAATTTATCTTTAACAGTCCTCCTGTGTTTCTGGTAGCTGGAACTTTGGTTTTTCTTTACTAAATATATTGTGAATGACAGTTTCTGCAAAAATGTTGGCAATTCATGTAGCTCCGCAAGCATAAAACACGAGTTCTTTGAACTTCTGCGCTCTGCTTGGATGTTACAGGGTTAAGCTGCTCGCGCGCTGCAGACTGAAATTGGCTTATCTGTGCTCTCCAGACTTACAAGTGTTTCTGCCGGCACATTTTCTAGCGCACGGAGATGGCGCTAAGGGTGGACGCAGCAGTGACGCCACCCTGGCAGTGGCCGCCGCGCTTGCCCTTTCGGCCCTGGCTCTGCGTGCTGCCAGCTGCAGCCCCACGAGTGAGGCGGTGCCCCTGCTCCAGCTGGACCCTGCCGACCAGTGCCACATCAAGGAGCTGATAGAGATTATGGACGGCGGGGAGGATGTGCTTGATGCGCTTGAGGGATACGTGGAAGGTATGCATTGTTCCTGGCATGTTTTCATTTTCTCTGTGGTGCAGTCACACAACATGGATGGATGTTAGGAGCGTCTCCTTTGAAATGGCGTAGCAGCAGGGGCCCCGGTACTTAGTTTGCTTTATTTATACAGTGAAACTGGGCTGCTACATTTTTCAAGAGAGCGCAGAAACAACTGACAGGATGATGACCACTGTGTACCGTGAGATTCAGTGACAGCTGCTGAGGTATTTATATTTCACGGTAAGTTGGGGTACAGAATATGAGGGGAACTTCGTATCTGTATAGCTTTAGGGCACTCCACACATGCCTGTTTTTCGAATCGCCCTCTTCTCCAGTCTACAGCTCTAAGCACGCAGTGACACCGATTACCCTCTCCTCGTGCAGCGCGTTTTGCAGCAGACGCTGCCAGGAAGGAAGCGCACGGAAAAAAATGTACACTGTTATTTGTCGGTTCACTTTAATCGATAGCACTAGGAGCTTGTTTTGGGGAAAGGCCACCGGGATGGTGATTTGTGACATTCTCAGTCCTGGTGTAAGGTAAAACATAACTGGCTGCGAGCGCAATTTCAACCCGCAGTGGCGTGAACAGATTATCTTCGCTGATCAGTCCATTGTACCAATGCACCGTCACCCCAGTCTATCATCCAGCGTGAACTGCCAATCTGTCTCGCGGTTGTTGTTTGCCTATTCAGACATCGCACATGCCCACGAGGGCGGATTGGCCTGTGCTTTGGATATCGTCGGCATCTTCCCTCCGGGCGCAACTCAGTCCAAAAATAGCACGATGGTACCTGCACGTGCAAGCTGAAATTTGAGCGCGTGGCCACTTTGCTGACAACAAAAAAAGGCGATTGGAAGCGCCACTCGCGAACATGCTGACAATCACATTTAACGGCAGAAGACATGGACCAACAAATTATCACTGAAGTTCATTAACTCTATTCTATTGCATAGTCACACATCATCCGCGATTAAGTGTCAGCCTGAATGCTTTCTTCTAGTATAAGCTTCTCCGGAAGTTGCAATGTTTCGTGGCTGTAACTATCATACCCGTGTGCAGGATGCCGCAAAAGCCCTGCGATGGCCTTTCATCTGCCTGGGCAGCTATTGTGGAAGGGAGCGCGCAAAGTACCCAATTGGGCACTTGAACTCCCTTGTACGTCTTGGGGACGTTTGAGACTTCCTGCGGACGTCCATCGGAGTTTCAGTGACCACCGGGTAGGAACAAGTGTGCACGCTTCTGCTCTCTTTTCATGGCAGCCGCTTCAATCTTCGCGCATTGGAACCTAGGAATTGCGTTTTTAAGCTGCAGGCGACAAGGAAAACGCGAATGACGGTAATGTCTCGAAGCCAGCCCTCACAACCCCATCTCGTAAAACACTGCCGGCGCCCTGTATGCCACGACATAGTTCCATTTTCACGCCTATGGTCATTTGAGCTCGCGCTGCAGTGGCGATGTAACTGCGGCAACAGCTGCATCAAAATTCATGCCACCCATAAACCATGCGAGGCGTTGGCATGGGTGCAGCACACCGGAAGCCCAGCTGAACTCCATGGTAGCAAGGCGCCAGTGGAGATGAGTCTCGCTTTGACCGGTTTACTGTTGCCCTTCTGTGCACACTAAACATAGACGGCCGCCGCGGTGGCTCAGCGGTTATGGTGCTCGGCTGCTGACCCGAAAGACGCGGGTTCGATCCCGGCCGCGGCGGCTAGAATTTCTTTGGAGGAGAAATTCTAGAGGCCCGTGTACTGTGCGATGTCAGTGCACGTTAAAGAACCACAGGTGGTCGAAATTTCCGGAGCCCTTCACTACGGCGTCTCTCATAGCCTTAGTCGCTTTGGGACGTTAAACCCCATAAACCAAACCAAACCACTAAACATAGACGGTCGAAATTCTACCGTGGCGTAAAGCAGTATCTCGGGACATAGCTTGCAGGAGCGCAGCAATATAACGCAGAGTTTCCATTGCATCTGTTTCTATGGAAGCTTCGACGGGTCTAGCTCTCAAAAATGTAGCCGCCGGGAAAACCCAGCACTTCGGGACGTAACAGCAGCGTTCTTCTATATTTCTCTAGCCAATCTGTCAAACTTTAAAGCGTTACAGTTAAACCCCAATTGAGCGAACTTCGTTGTAACGAAATCCTGAGTGTAATTAAATATTCCTGTTTTCGTAACTTCATGTTCATTGAATATCATTTACTTTTAACGCCTATATATGGAAGTATATTTTGCCGCACTTTCAGTTTAACGAAATTTCAGTGCTTGCCAGAAATGAATTTGAGGAAAAATTTTAGTGCTGGCATTGATGGTTGAGCGAAATGCCTGCCACCGGCCGTGCCATCTGGGGTAGTACGAGCAAGGCTGCCATGAGCGTCTGCGCAGCTTTGGCTACTTGATCGAGTTTCCAGATTCCGAAAGCCTGCTAAAAGTACTGGAATGGTCAGTGCCGCTGGCACATCCGTCAGCTGTGAAGCTCGTAGCGTGCTTCACGCCTGACAACCTCGCTTCCCTCTCGGGCGATGCACGTTCGTGTGCAGCAAGACACATACTTGTGCTTATGGCGCAAAACACGACGAACGAGATCGGGGCCTGATTTCATTTCTTCGGTTGGTGATAGGAGCACAATCTTCCCACTCTTGTCGACAAGGAGAAAGAAAGAAGGGTGGCGTGATGGGGAGGGAGGGGGCGGGGGAGGGGGGTGGAGCAGGCTTTGTAGCCCGCCGCGAAGGCAGCCTTCCTTCAGTTTCCCTTTCCGCGAGGTCTCAGCGGTGGCACCGGCAAAATGCGTTGGAGTTGTGCCCAGACAAGCAAGTACTACAATGGGGGATAGTTGGTTTTGCATCATTGTTTAGCGCGCTATTTTCCAACACAATGACAAGAAAGAACGCGCTTGGTCGTTGTGTATTTTTTTCGTGTGATTGTGTTGTAAAGTAGCACGCTTAACAATGGTGTTCAGACTCTCGCAAAAGGATTACGATGATAGCATAACCAAAACTGAAGACTGGTGCACCGTTCCGGTCACCCACGAGCTGCTTGGCGCGATAGACTTGCTGAAGCTATGTGTGAGCTCGCAACGTGAGCAAGACGCACATAACGCCATTTTTGATGGTGTAGAAAAGACAGAAGTAAAAAACCGGTTTCATGACAAATAAAAGGTTTTAAGGCGGAAGCCTTTAATGTCTCATCGTTGTAAGCAGCAGTTGTCGACACAAATGTCACGCTTTTCAATTGGTCGAAACGGTCGTGACGTCACAGTGCGCGAATTTCAAACGAGGCCAATTGTACTTCGGCTAGTAACCATGCAACCAATTGAAGGGATCGTACAGTGATGCTCCAAATAAGTGGGACTGAGCTTCGTTAATTGCTTAATTACCCAAATAGCCTAATTAACTTTTCTAGTCAGGCCATATAAATAAATAAAACCGAGTAGGAAATTGGTCGAGTTCGGGAATCGAACCCCGCTCTTCGGCGTGCGAGACGAGCATGCTATCCACTCCGCCATGCCAGCTCGATGCTTTAGAAAGAACAAAGGCGCGTCTAGTGAATACGGCGTCTTCGCTCACTCCCATCCTCCTCCCTTCCCTTCCAGCGAGGTTTAGGTGTCCACCGAGATATGAGAGACAGATACATTTCCTTTCCTCAAAAACCAATTTACCGTCGAGCGAGGCGTAGAACCGAATGGGCGATGGCGTTCTATGGACTCCCTGGCAGCGTTACAAGATGCTGTCGCGTTCCAATCTTAGAGGCGAAGCTTAACGTGTTAACCACACATCACTGACCACACTTTGGGTCAAAAAAGTGCCCTCCTGAATTTTGACGGGTGTCCACCGAGATATGTGAGACAGTTACTGCGTAATTTCCTTTCCTCAAATACAATTTTCCTTTTCTTCAATACGGGCCCTCTTTGTCTTCTTTCTCTCCCACTTCCTCCCTTCCTGTACGGTGCGGTTCAGGTGTCCACCGAGATGACAGAGAATTACTGCGCCATTTCCTTTCCTCAAAAAAGCGTTGCGTTCAAAGGGCAAGGCATCGCGCCGAACAGGTGGTGGCGTTCCGTGGACTGCCCGGCAGCGCTCGTTCTGTGGACTCCCTGGCAGCGTTGCAAGACGCTGTCGCGTTCCGCTCTGGTTGGTTGCGACTGAGAGAAGGACGAAAAAAGAAAGTGCACGGGGCCTGCCTGCTGACTGGCTCAAGCCGAGCCACGTGCAGAAAGAAGAGAGTTGAAAGATAAGAAGAAAGAGAAAAACACTGATTGGTCATCACTTAGTAATTAGTACTCAATTATATGTGACACCACCAGTGCCACAGAAGCAGCAAAGGTGGCGCGGAAAACGCTTCCGCCTCTACGCACTTTAGACAGTCAAAGTGCCCCCTGAACTTTTCCTATTAGTCGTCCCGCCGCACATTTATGGGGCATTCTTATGCTAGGAGTCTAATTTCCATGTAGCCGTATTTCAATGTTACAACGTAAACCACGGATTTTACAGACTTCACTGAAACGAGGTTTAACTGAAGATCTGAAAATTCACCAGTTTTCTTTAAATATAAATTCTATTGATTTCTATGCACTACCGACTTCAAAGCCTGAACTTGGTTTGTTTCCCCAAGTGCCCCTTTCGCAGCTTCCAGTTGGGCAGGAGACCTAGCGGGAAATAGAAATTTTATGAAAATGTGATGAGAACACAAATAAAAGTACACGTCCCCGTTATTTATGTTACACACGCGTTGCTAATGCAGCGATTGCCAGTGGTGCAGTATGCACTGTGGGCACGACTAATGGTGTCAACACTATGTTTATACCTGGTAGAGAGAGGATAGTTAACTAGGTTTCTTGGCAACCCAAAGGGAAAAAAGGAGTGGGGAGATTTAGGGTTCTTGGCAACGTTTCGACAAGAGGACTCGTCTTCGACTCTTCGAAGTCAAGTCCTCTTGTCAAAACGTTGGTAAGCACCCAAAGACACTTCGTTCTCTTGTTGACGTTGTGTTGTAAATGAGTTCCGTTTGTCGTAAATAGATTTCCACAAATTCATTCCCTGGGCTTCAGTATACGGACTTTGCTCATCTCATCGTCAGGTTCTACTGTTACCTGGTTCCTGTGCTGCTTTAATTCACACTGTTCGTAACCGTACCTGGTGCAGCGGGCCTGGAGGAAGCGAGCCCCCCCGCCCCCCCAGTGCGCCTCAGCGGGCGAAGCGCCGGAAGAGCACTAGCTTCACTCTCTCTCCGAGCACATGATCTGCGCTGAAGCGGCTGAGCCCACCGCCACAGCAGCGTCCCCGTCCGGTGAGGCCTGTCCCACTGTTCTGGCGTTCCACTCCTTTTGTAACGTCAAAAAGGGTGGCTCAGTAATGTCTACTCCTTTCAAGCCATGCAGGGGGCGGTATCCCCCCCAATGGGCCGATCGACAAGTGCTTTTTTTTTCAGATACTAATGAACTATGCGGTGGTTGTATTAGAGGGAAGGTAAAAAAACTTGGGTGCCTTCTAAACCAATCTTAAAGAAGAAAATGCAACAGCAATTGGTAGTTGGCCTGCCCCTAAATATTCCAAAGGACTCCCAAAATTTTGGAAGTATGCGCACCGCAGAAAATGGACTAAGGTGAATTAGTGGGGACCATTGTGGATTAGTGGGTCTGATTAGTGTATTCTCATATGATAATGAAATGGAAGTGGCTATAACGTTCTAGTCGTCAGATTTTCAAATTTGGTGGTGTTCATGATTTCGTGAGCCCCTGGAATGATTCTGGAACTTGGCTGCGCAGAAGCCCGAAATATTTGGGGTGAGAGCCTAAATGATATCGCATTACAGTAAAACCTGGTTATAATGAAAAAGTTTATAAATAAATCATGGATATAACGAAGAAATGGCAATGCGCCTTGGAAGCTCGATCAACACGGGCTAGTATAATGAAGCTCTGCAGCTGTAACGAAGTAATCACCGGGCCCCTTCAACTTCATTATAATGAGGTTCAACTGCAGTACAAAAACAGCAGTGTGCTGTGCCATGTCAGCGCATAAACAACCCTTTGGGACAATAAACTGCACATTACGTCAAGAAAAGCGATCTATAGCAGCCTGTTTCGCGTCTAGCTATCTCAATACACTGCATTACTACAACTTGTCCTGTTAACATCTCGTCTGCATGAAAACATTGTGGAGTTTTCCCAGTGGTCCATTTTGTCTATCTATGAATGGTGTCTATTGACAGTTTGCAAGCCTGTGTATACAAGAGACGAAACTGCACTCCCGGCTGTCTCCTCTTTACCTTTGTATATGAAACTCAGTCTGCTGTGGAACCAATCTTCTAGTACCTGTTTACGCAACAAGTCTGGCTTCATTGTAAAAGCAGCTCGAAAAAACTGGCGAAATGAAAGACTCCACAAGACAGACTTTCTCTATGTCTTTGAGGGGGACATGGGTTTTGGCCAAGTTTCTTTTTCTTTTTGACGTATGCTTACATGAAATTTTTTAGCATACACTCTAGACTGCTTGTACCGTAACCCACAAGTTACAAAAACCTGCGCTATAAGCAGTGCGTAACAGATTATAACCAAAACTGCATGTTTGGGCTCTTACGCATGCCAAACCGGCAGCCTACGTTTGAAACAGAATTTATTGCAAATTCCAGGCATGCATGCACGCACACACTAACCTAATATAACTGCGGATGGCACGATGTACCCACACTAAACACAACAAAGTTACTGCCAGAAAAAAAAAAACTGGTGCGCTTGGTCTGCTCATCCGTGTATCCATACTTCGCTGAAAAACGGAGAGAGAAGCTCTTCTCCATGCACGAATTTCATGGTTGAGTCCTTCAACATTTGAAAACCGGCGTTCTGGTTCGCGCCTGCGTATTAGGCGGTCTGCCTGTACCCTGAGTTCTACGATAGGATTACCGGTGGTCAGAAAAGCCTGCGTTGTAACCGGTTCTGCTCTAAAAGCAGTTAAGCTTTGAGTGGTCTCCATTTTATGAGAAATAATTTTATGCCTATGTTCACAAAATTTTACTCTTACGTCTCCGGAAAATTGCTTTCTTATATTTTTCCTCTGAAAGGATGCCAGGTTGAAAGACTGGTTGGATATTTATTTAACTATTTGAGATGCATCTGATTTGGTGAAGAAAGACTGAATTTATTTACGGTGTTGGTTGATTTATGGGCCGCTTCATCTGCTGTTTCATTGGGGAGAATGCCACAGTGTGCTGGTATCCATCGAAATGTTGTGCAGTGGCCTGCTGCAATAGCCAAATGATGCAGATACCCGGTGTTGCGAGAAACGGGCTGATTGGGTTTCTTCATCATGTTGAACAGGATGTTCAGAAATGCCTTGGAGTCGGTAAAGATAAACCATCTGAAATGAACGGTGGCGCAACAAGAACACTAACAAGAATAGGACACCTCATGTGCACTTGTTAGTGTCCTTGCTGTGCCTTCGTTCATTTCATCATGCACCAACTCGCCCCTCAGGCCGTTGTTATAAAACCACCCGCCGAGAGTTAAGTGCAGGTTATAGGAAACAGCTTCTTTATTGCCGTGAAGCTCAGCGGTTATAGACGATGTCTTCTGCTGCAGCCGGTAAGAAAGATATGGCTTGCTGGTGGCACATAAGGGCCACAAGAAGAAGTTGCTTGCGTAGTTGAATTTTCGGTGAAAACGTGGGTATGCTGCATATATTCCTTGGTTAGTTTGGTTTATTGGTTTATTGGGGATTAACGTCCCAGAGCAGCTCAGGCTATGAAGGACGCCATTGTGAAGGGAATCGAAAATTTCGACCACCTGGGGTTCTTTAACTTGCAGTGACATCGCAGAGTACGCGGGCCTCAAGAATTTCCCACCATCGAAATCCGACCGCCGCGGCCAGGATCGAACTCGCGCCTTTCGGATCAGCAGCCGAGCGCCGTAACCACTGAGCCACCACGGCGGGGCTATTCCTCGGTTTCCTCGGTTAATTATTCGAGAGTAGCTTGCAGGAGCGCTGCCTGTGGCATCCGGCTCTATGCGTTCACGTATGGAACAAATTGCTTCACCTATAAAGGCGAGTTTCCATGGGGGGAAGAGTCAGATGTAGTAGTTTCTTTGGCTGTTTAATAGTAGATAGGGGCAGGAGCTGCGCAGCTTGGGCAAAGCCAGAGTTACAGCGAGTTAGGTTGACACGGTGTAGGAAGTGCTTCTTCCCTTGGAGGACATGACGGAGATGGGTACCTATAGTTTCCTCGGCAGTATTAACGTCTAGCGGGAGACAGTCTGCTTCCACTGTTGTTCCTTATGCAGAGCAACCGTTTGGGAGGACAGGCCACCGCCTTGGCTCAGTGGTTATGGTGCTCGGCAGCTGACGCTAAATACGCGGGTTCGATCCTGGCCGCGGCGGTCGAATTAGGCGAAATTCTTGAGACCTGTGTACTCTGCGATTTCAGTGCACGTTAAAGAGCCCGAGGTGGTCGAAATTTCCGCAGCCCTTCACTACGGCGTGCCTCATAGCCTGAGTCACTTTGGGACGTTAAACCCCAATAAACGCAAACCTTTGGGAGGATAAGGCATATCCGTAGGCGGTTGTTCCGCGTGGCCTGAAAATCTTCTTCCTTGTTGCAGATAATCTTTGGAGCACTGGTAGACAGTAGCGCAAGGTTCCTTCAACGTAGCCTTTTCTAGTAAAACCATCGACCGGCAATTGCTACCCCACCGTGGTCCCGCCAAAAGCCTGAAAACTTGCGATCCTTCAGTGATCCTTGCGTTGAGTTTTTTTTTTAATCTGAGGTGACCGCAAGAGTAGGAATCACTGATTCTGTACATAAGGTTGTGATCGTTCACCTAGGAGAAGCGGACATCCAGACATCGCCCTGCAACGCACTTTTCTGGCGAGAGAGGGAGACCTCGGCGAGCCAGGCACATCGAGGTGTGCAGTAGCGCTCTCTGAAGACGTTACTGGATAGTATAGCGCGAATCTTTGCGCTCCAGATGCAGATCTCATCTGAATAAATCGTTAAGTGTATTCCTCGCGGAAGGTTTCTTGTTATGTGTATAAGGGTAATAAACTGGGCAAGAAACTGTCCATGCGAGCGATGGATGCGCTGAATCCCATCTTAAAACACTGATACCCATACGTATGCTTCCGTAATAAGAATATTTTGGGCAAATACAAAGTTAAGAACTTTATAGCCCTTTCACTATTACAGAAATTGTTGAGGTTTTTACTATCGACCTAACGTGTTAAAGTGGCAGTGAAAGGAAGTTTGGAGAGCTTCTGAAGTGATTAAAAATATAAACTATAGAGAGAGGTTCTAGAGAGAGAACTCTGCGAGAAAATAAAAGCTATGCAATGGATAGCCCCCAAAACACTGGAGAAATAGCGCATCAGTTTGTTTGGATTGTAATCCGGCCGCTTGCTGCCGTTTTTAAACACTTTGAAATAAGACTCCTCTGGAACGCAATCTGCTACTATGGACCGACATTACTGTTTACTTGCAAGTCAAGTATATAGTGAGTGAGCTCAGAACCCTCACCAACTTCTCATTCTTCTACGCAGGGCGAAGGACGCATTTGGACTTGCCACCATCTCCACTAGTGCTGGGTCCTGACCTGGTGGAGTGGGCGTTGGCGGGAATTTCCTTATTTTTCTTTTGAGAAATTTTCAGTAACAAGCTAATGCCATATAGCTTCAAAACTTATTAAAATAGAAATGAGATCCGAATGTGTGCCCAAATTCTGGAATAGCGCATTTCTCAATGCAAATTGCTTATAAACGCAGTTCTTTTATTTATCCCAAGATTCTACAATAAAAATCATTATATCAGCAGAACTCCTCTGAGGAGGCTTGAATTTTTTGCTCTTAAGGTTTTGCTATTGCAATTGTTATTAGCTGTATTAACCACCCCTCGAGTGCGATGGACAAATTTTAAGAGGAAAGTTTTGATACACATCGCAAGAACGGACCATTGCCTTCGATATTTCCATCACAGTATCTTACAATATTCCGCCCTTGCCGCACAATTTAAGTTTACCTGCAAGAATCCTAGACTTGGGGCGACTGTGAGACTGCTTCTCGTGTGACAGCATGAGCTGCTGTGCAGGATACGCGTTACAGGTTCTAGGACTCCGCACTGATGGTATCCATACTCGAGTACTGCACAGGTTCCTTCGCTGCTTGACGGGCCGGCGCCTTCATCTGCTTCCACTCAACGAACCGACCAGCGTGCATGTGCTCTTTTGCTGCTTTCAAGGCTTGAGGAACCCTGCCAGCAGTGGCCTATCTTCCAGATGAACAGTACGTCGTTGTCGTTGGCCACGGTGCTCCTGTACTTAGTGAGTTCGTTTGTTAACCCTGCAAGGAAGCATACATTCAAGAGTGCAGTTCACAGTAATTAACCTCCACTCAACAACGAAACACGCAAAATGTTTATGCGGGCGGTAGTAAGAGCTTTGCTCTCATCAAAATGGCTTCTACTGATGCCGAATACTCTCACCTCTGCTGTCCCCAAAATCTTCAGTGCCGCCTTTTGCGCTTATCTCATCCCCAAAACGTGTCATATGAGTTTACTTTATATTCAGATGCCTGATGCCATCTTCTTGTGTCTACACAACATTGCTTTATTTTGTACTGTGCGCCAGACGTCAGTCCCTCCTCAACGCAAGTTGCAAGAATGTTTAAGCACTCGTGTCTCAGGCCACCGAAGAGCGGAACCGCACCCGCACGTACCTGTTCGTGTGCATGTGCGCACGCTCGTGTGTCTTTGCGTGGGCGCGTGTAGTACGTGTGTGTATAGATATTACTGACTGTGCTAGAAGTTATTGGGCCCAGGTCTGCCCAGGAGCTACGGACAACAGAGAGTCTTTATACACACACAGCACAAGTAGACGGTTGCTACATGCAAACGAGGAACAACATGGGAAACAAGAGCCCTACATCTCAGAGCAGTGATGGTGATGGTAGCGCTGAATGGTCGGACTGGCCTTGAGCGCCAACCTGACCTCAACCTGAAGGAAAGTGCTGCGGCGGCCGGGAAGACGCGCATCGGTTGCGGCGCCTACAGCTGTACAAGGTACCGTGGGGCAGGAGTGCGCCGGTTAACCGGCAGCAAGGCTTCAGCCAGCAACAACCGTCGGCTGGTAGCTGACCACGGCGGCAGGGTAGCGGAACGCTGTGCGAGGTCAGTCCCCGGACCAAGGTGCCCGACCAGACTCGGCAAGAGGTCCTCGAACGTTGAGCGCCAAGAAGATGCGTCCCGGCACAGCGATACAAGGCCAAAGCCATGTTCGTTTTAGTTTCTGACGAACTGCACCGCGTTGTTGTTGTTGGCCTCATAAAATGGCACATACCTCCAAGGGGGCTTGACCGTGACAGGCGGCGACAACCAAATTTGAAGATTGCATGCGGCAAACCTGAGAAGATTTCAAAAATTTTAGCAACTTAGTTTCCATGAGAGAGGTGGTCCCTTACAAAAATGAGCGTTGAGTTTCCGGTGTCATGTTAATGCATTCCTTGTGACATATTAGAGAATCATCACGAAGTCAGACTCTCTTTTGCGGTAATACAGAAGATTTCCTTATCTCAATGGGCATCAGCCACTCAAGTAAGTTTTCTTGCCGTTAACCCCCATGCAGAAATATACCACAATAGATTCAGATGTTAATTCACACGAATTTGTCATGCCATTACACATAAAGAACTCATGTTCTTTTCATGCATTCCTTTGTGGTACGCACAAAGACGTGCATGAGAGGTTGGTCGCTGACCAGTGAAGGTTTTCTTGAAAAAAAAAGCATTACGCTTCACGACAGCTATTGAAACATTACACGGAAAATTCGACTTTTTTGTTCTTTAGTGTCCAGATGAGTGGTCGTTACATCTAATCGTTATTCAATGCGATGAACGCATGCGATGAACGCATAGGGAAATGGATAAAGATGATGAATCAGTAAATATTACTACTACGGATAAAGAGTTGGGTATCGTGCGCAGAACAAGAAAGACCGCTAGAAACACAGGCATGTAAGTAAAGTAAAATCTGGAAGACAGAGAAAAATGGCCGGTCAAGGGATTGAGAGAAAAGGCGCCCACACCTGCTTTTTCTTGACACACCAATGCATCGGTCGCAACTCTTAACATGTGAGCGGAAGGTCATCAAGTAGTCTTGCAGCACACTATTTAACCAAGGAAGAGGCATTAATTTGGCACCGCGTAGATGAATATCATCGAAGATGATGTGCACAAATGAGGCGATGGTCCGCACCGAAACTATTTCAGGTATTCGCGCATTTATTGTTCCAGTCAAGAATTCAACCAAACATATTTGGGGAGTTTGAAAACGAGAACATCCAGCAAGCGCTTGATGCCTTAACATTACGACGGCCTTCTTTGGGTCTGACCCTATCGTGCAATTAATCACGTTTCATTCGCATTGGCAAAACATGTGGCTTACGGAAAGCAGCCACTTTTACCTTCGCGGTAGATAATTATCAAATTCCTCAAGTAGAGAGTGTGCGTATTCTAGGTCTGCTACTTCATACATCTAGGACAGGGACTCCGTGGCTACGCGACCCCTAAGTCGGCTCACGCTACTCTCGGTCTGATTCGACGCATAGCTATGCGCTGTGGTGAAGCGCGTTTTGATATGCCCGTCAGCTCCTGCGCTCCATCCTCCAGACAAGCATACGGCACCGGGCCCAATTTCATCGTCCCACCCGTCGAGATGGGACTCCCTTGAATCAGTCAATCGGGAGGCTGTGCACGCCATAACTTATCATCCTCGTTTCACACCCATGCCCATTCTGCCAGAGTACGCACAACTTAATGCATTAAGTGAAATCATCGACCAGCGTGAGACAAACCGAGCACGAAAGATGCCGCTTCAGTTTCATCGTTTACATACTCTTCCTCCATGGTCATACTGCAAACTCACAGACAATCGCTCCTCTGCTTCGACGCCGATATCAGCCGCGCGTCTACCTTCAGTGTGCATAATATACACCGATGCATTCCCACACAGCACTGCAGGGATTTACCGCAGTTTGAAGTCCCTCCCATCCTAATCTTAACTACTGCGCTACATACACCGCGGGTACCTGTTCCCTGCTTGCCTTGGAGCTTCAAGAGATTCACATTGCAATTGCTTCAGTTCCACTCGTATCCACTTTCGATATTCATATTTACACCAACTCCCTTGTCGCCCTTAAGCAGCTTAAGGCTTCTCAACCTTGCACAAAATACCCTTTCCTGTACGTATACACTGAATTCGCCGCTTCGTTCACGATCCGCATAATATTCATGTGGATACAATGACACACCTTGACACATCAGACATCCCGCCACCTTCCCCTCATCCCCCAGATCCGTTCCTGTCCCATGTTTCCGAGAAGCAAGCTTTGCGTCAGCGAATAAGCGCGCTAATTCCTCCGTGTCCGTACCCTCTCCCTCGTAGTCCCACTAGAGAGGAGGAGGTGTCTGTGTGTCGGATTCGGGCAGGAGCGGCTGTGACTGCTTCTGTGCATCATCGGTGGTGTGATAAACGTTTAGAAGTGACTGACAAGTGTCCACATTGTGGTGCTGTTCCAGACCAGTGGGACGAAAAACACTTGCTGTGGACTTGCCCGGCTACAGCCTCCGTAGGAAGGTAGAGCCAGCGATGGGACGTTGCAGGCGACTATCGCAGGTGGACACATGATAATCGCTTTATCGAGAAATTTTGGCGCTTTTTAACCTAGGCTTGTTTACACTTCTCACTTTCTATCCCTTTTTCATTATAGCTAATGGCAAACATCTCGAATAAAAAAAAAGAACTTCCCTGGCTAACCAAGGAAAATCAACCGGGCACATATTGCTCCGAATCAGATAACTTTTGTACCCTCAAAAGGGAAAACCTTATCGCTGTTCTGTCGCTTCTCCCTGTTTTTAACTCGACACCGTTAAGGAGCTCGTGAGGCAGAAAAGCCGGCTTTGTCGTGGCAGCCGGCCTCGCCACCAGGCTGTCGAACCGGAACCGAACCTGAACCCGAAACCGGAACCGAACCCGAATTTTCGCCCGGAACTGGAACCGAACCGAACCCAAATTTTTTTCGCCATCTTGGAACTGAACCCGATCCGGAACGATTCAAAGGAACCGTTCCGAACCAGTTCGGGACTCGGTTCGGCCGCGCATGTTGTGCAACACGGCATACTTTTTTTTTCAGACCGAATGACATGTGCCAGCGCGTAGATTTACCCAGCGAAAGCTGTCGGTGCTATTGAGTTAGAAAATGGCATCCAGGCAAACAACAAAACTGAAAGAAGTCTCGTGTATAGAAAGAAAGCTAATTGGCGTTTGCGCATTGTGCTTTTGGTAATAGTAAAGTATTTTACTCCAGATTGATGTGAAATGTATTTTATAGTATCCCCCTTTTACATGCTTACGTACAGCTTTACACGCAGTGTTAGCACTGCTTTAACTCGCAAAGCCCTGAGTGAGAATGGGTTCCCTTTTTCAGTTTTCTTTGCTTGGAGTAGCATAAATACGTGAAGCATAGGTGCAACGACCCAACCACGTTGTGCAACATCTACTTTTTGAGGCATTCCTTGTCTCAGATAGCAGATAATGAATAAGACCCCTCTCGATGGCTCAGTGGCTGTGGTGCTCGGCTCCAAATTCCAAGGTCGCGGGTTCGATATCGGTGGCGAGGTGGCATTTTAATAGCGACGAAATGCAAAAATGTGTGTGTGCTGTGCGCTGTGAGTGCACTCTGAGGAACCCCAGCTGGACTAAGCTAATTTGGAGTCCTCCACTACAGCGTTCCTGATAGACGCCGCGAAACGTTGACGCGTTAGAACAGATATTATTGCAAAACAAAGAAATATACACATGTGTTTTCTTTTTAAAGAATCCGAACATTGTTTGTTGCACGCGACGGAAAAGACAAGAGCTCAGCGTTGACACTATGTTCTACCACAGTTCCATGTTCACGCAACACATATTCTGCTGCAACACATTTCGAGAACCACACTGGAAGAAGCCTGTGAGAATTATGCCTACGCGGGGACTGTAACGGGGTGGCGACAGTAACAAAGGAAAGTCAGGTGTGGTTAGAGCACTGGAGGCTTCACAGGAACAATTCAATTGTGTAGCGTACTGTAGCGGAAAATGGCGACAAGCCGGTATCTTGTACCGCGGCAGGACCCCGTGAAGGAGCAGAAGTGAGCAGAGATCCAGGGACGATGGCAACCAAGGGGCCTTTACTCACCGCCATTATCAGCCGAATGACCACAAGCTGACGAGACGCTCGAAGGCGGGGCGGATTGCACCAAATGGTGTTTTTTCTCTATTTCGGCACTGGTGGAGCATTTGGAACAATTAACTTCCTTTTTAGACTGGAGCATATGCAGGTAAATCCTCATTTTTACTCCATTATTCCCTCATGGGAGTAAAATGGAGAACAATCCACCTTTTTACTCCACACTCATGGAGTAAATGTTTTCACAAATAGAGTAAGAAGGGTGGCCTCCATCATCAATACTCCTTTTGGGTTTATTTGTGTTTACAGCGTATCGGACACCTTAGATTTCCTCACCGTGCGCTTTTCGTTAGACTACCCGAATAGCCTCTCCAGAAGGCAGACGGCTCATGTACTTACGGGGTATTTGTTTCCTGTACTGTTGTATCGGCAACCTTTTCTAGAGTTCCTTAACACCAGTGCTTTAAAACGTGTTAAGCGAATGTACGTTTATCTCTACTGCTGGAAAAACGTTCTTCTCTAAACTTCACACACCGACGCTGCCTGTCAAGGTATTACTTCATTTACCTGTGCAATGCGCCAAAGACCATTGAACATTCTTTTATTCTGTGCAATGATGCTACGTTCTTCTGGGACATAATTACGGCGAACGTGCACTTGACAAGGGCACTGAAATCACACGGATTAGTACCCGTTTTTTGCCAGTGGAGAAAAACTGTGTTGTGCCGTATGATCTACTGTCTTGCTGTGACTGTTTAGTCTCAAGAGCCGTATGATGGACCGCCGCCGAGTCACCGCGCTCATCGAAACCTTTGTTCCGTGAGCAGTGCGCTTTGGTGAGGGGAGTATATGTTGCCCTGGAGGGGCCGCCTTGCTGGCTTCCATATCTAGATGCATGGGTGTGCCTCTCAAACTTCTGATGTTTATGCAGGTGGGGACGTGCAGGGGTATTGTGGGCTCGTATTACACAGCCTGGAGTTCTGTGACATGGACTTTCTCCGATTTTCCTTTTCGGCACTATTTCCATGCAATAAAGAAAAAAAACTTGGCGGTGGCACAGCTAAGGTTAACCCTGGATATCTCGAAGCGAAAAGCTCTCGCTGCTTTTCAGCCAACTCCCTAGCTACCACTTCTAGATCGGTGTTTCTGCGCCGTCTGACTGTTGCCTCTTCTTCTCCTTCCATGGCAAATGTCTGCGCCGTGCGTGACGTCACTCTGTTTTGCGCATGCGCAGAAGTGTCAAATCTGTAGTGTGGCTCACGCGAAGCACGGTGTTGACTGGCCTAGTGAAGCTAGGCTAACGCACACCCAAAACCTCGTTTTGGGTGTGCGTTAGAGGACAAACCATTTACTCCCGTTTGGGTGTTTCTTTTGCTAAATAGTGTGTTCGAGAACCCTCGCTTCGGGACGTTTGTGTCTGAGGCGAGAGGCTTAAGATTGGTTCACATGCAAGCGAGTGGGCGTCTGAGCGGCGCGTCCCAGCGAAAATTTCCAACTTGTTGGAACCTCGCTGCTCAACACCACGACGACTCAAAAACTAGTTTTTGCACCACGGCGGCAGGACTTGCTAGCGTTTTCGCTTGCATATGCAATAGGCTTCATGTTTGTTGGCGTTCTTTTGTAGAACGCTTTGGCGACGGCAACATTCATACCATTCCACCTCACGTAGATCGGCTGCAGGTCGATGGGGCATTTTAGAGCGCAGCTATCATGCGCCTGTCCCAGCGCTCCGCATCGTAGTCGGCGTAGCCGGCGTAACCGGATATACAAGTAGCAGTGTGAATTAAACGCCACCTGGAAGGTGGCTACCACGGGAAGACCCCAAGAGTAGCTAGCTGTATAATACGCCACATGCCAGGGGGCGTGTGATGAGTTCCGCTTAAACTTCGCATTACCGACAATTGCAACCGTCTCTCAATTTTTTAGCAGTGAGAGTTCGGATATGCGCCCACCGAATTGTGCACGCGTGTGCATACATATGCTTAAGCGCACGCATGCATGTACACGCGCACGCGCGTACGCACGCCCGTGCGCACACACATGTAAACGCTCACGCGCGCACGCGCGCACACACATACAAACACACACATGCGCGCACGCGCACACGAACACGCACGCACACGCACGCAGACGCACGCAGACGCACACGCACGCGCACGCACATGCACTCACACGCACGCACACGCGCACACACGCACGCGCACACACGCACACACGCGCACACACACACAAACGCACGCACGCATGCACGCACACACACACCACGGAAATTTTATCAATTTTTTAGAAAGGAGACTAAACTGCTAACGCAGTAAAGAAACCAACTACAATACTCTAACCCTGAGTGGGAATCGAGCCAGTGCCGGCAGGCGCAACAGAGAAGCTTCGTTTACTGATGCCTTAGGCACTCGGCCATCTTCGAAGATTCTTTTTATTGTTGCCGCATGGAATATTGGAACCTCTCTGATCTCGTCTTGCCTAACTTGACTGGGTCGAATTCCGCGACCTCGGCATACAGCCTCATGTCACTATCACTCCCTTACTCTGCCCGCACATAAACGTTCTTGAAGGCGCACACGTCAAGAAAGGGCGATCAGTCAGGAGGTAGAACTTTCGCAGCATATACGTCCTGAGCTAAAATGAACACTTCTCTGAACAGTGACCTCGCCGAAAGTGGCGATTGTGCGTGTTTATCAAGCATACAGCCTCTTCACACGCTTAACAGGAAAAGTTCACACGGAATTCCGGTGCCCTTCTTTACTCATGATGTAAAAAATAGCGCACAGGGTCCTTCATTACTGGCACAAATCTTATAGTGTAAGGCATGACCTCAATGTCCTTTTTAAGAGACTGCTGAAGTGAGCTATGTCTCAAACGAACATAGCACCACAAATAATTTCGCTTTTAAATAGTTCCTCTTTGCTGTCAGATGTAGCAAATTCACTGATCATGGCACAAACGTCCCCTTAGCTCGATGGCATGTCCTAACACGTAAGGTCGACGTTTGAAGTCTAAAAAAGGTTTTTGGGGCCTATTGAATGTACATCCTCTGAACTCACCTTAATACAAGGCCGTCAATATATTCACAATATTCCCTTACGACTATGTAAAGGGTCCTTCAAAATATGTGCGAACACGGCGAAGCGTGCCCGCGCTCCGCGGAGCGTCAGCGCATCCGGCGCGGTCGCGCATCGAAACAATGTGGCGCATGCGCACAGCAGACTGGAGGCGGTGCTTCGTGTCGTCTGCTACAGCACGGAAGCACGGCGCGCTTCCGTGCTGTCGCAGACGACACGAAGCACCGCCTCCAGTCTGCTGTGCGCATGCGCCACATTGTTTCGATGCGCGACCGCGCCGGATGCGCTGACGCTCCGCGGAGCGCGGGCACGCTTCGCCGTGTTCGCACATATTTTGAAGGACCCTGCACATAAAAAACAGATGAGCATTTAGACACCTAATAAACACAGCTGCCAAGAAGCGGTGGTCATCGGTTTCGAAAAATAAAAATCATGAAACAGGTTAGAGGCAAAAACTGCACGGAAGACTCACCATACTGTATCAAGGTAGCATGAAAATCTGCTCTCGCATGGGCTCCCTTTTAAAGCGCCCCAGACAAGTCACAAAAATTCCATTTAACAAATTTACAGTCCTCATCTCATAATGCACTAATTGCAACATTGTCACAATGCAACGTCACATCGACGACGTCGCAGGTTTGTGTCCGTACAGACACGAAGTGCCCCCAACCAATGGAAGTCTTCTTTTTTATCATATTCTTTTCATGAGAGCAAGACATGGCGACGACATCAGCATAGGCCAAAATCTTAATTTTACACTGTCCTAACGACAAGCCACGATTAGCTGTGTTTTTGAGGAAACTGAGCTATAGGTGGTCGAGATATATAATGTGAGTTACAAAGGCGATGTATAGCAGGTGGTGCAAATAAAATATTTTTGGTAAACTCTCTAGATGTATGCTGCAGGTGCGCCAGAGGGGGAGGGGATTGGTGGTGACTGGCAAGCCGCTTTTGGGGTGACAGAAAGATGTCTTGGATGTATATACCGGCAAATATAAGGCAACTTCCGCTCATAGTGGGTGTATCCAGCGATCCTGACGGCGCCCGCTTAAGCATTTTGCGCCGGAGAAAATTCCCGATTGACACGAGCTTCAAGAGAGACCTATTATTCGCCTTACGGGGACTCCGAAACTGCTGAAGTTGAAAGGTTTTCTAGATGAAAAATCCATCAGCTTTTCTTTTTATGTATCTCATCAGGTCGAGTCTAGTATGCACAGCCAGTGTACACTAATTCTGAGTTCATTTGATTTCGCGGCTCTTGCATAAATTTAAATCTTTTTGCCGCAGGCAGTAAAACACCTCGCATTCAGCAAATTTTGCAGTGCTGTTTTATATGCTGACGTCACAAAGAAAAGTAAACAGCAAAACAAGGTTGAATAAAAACCTACGTTCAGAATTTTTTATACTCTGAACCCGTTTGAACCCGTTTGAACGGGTTCGAGGCGATCCGGAGCGGTTCGAACCGGAACGGAATGTCGCTCCGGAGCCGAACCCGGAACTGAACCCGAAAGGCGTGAACCCGAACCTGAACCGAACCCGAAAAAATTCCGGTTCGACACCCTGCTCTCCACAGTGCCGCGGCTTATCTTGGGCTCCTGCGTCTCCGTCCCATCGCTGGTGGTGAAAATTATTGCTCAAGCATTTCACATCCTTCGGAGGCCGCGACGAGCCCTCTGAGCGAGTTTGACGAGATCGTTCTCTCTTGAGAAGAGGATTCCAAAGTTAATATTGCACACGGGGACCTCTAGGAGCAGTGCCGAGTGCTGCAGTAATGTGGATGCAATACAGAGTGGGCACTACCTTGTTTCACTCTTGGACTATAGACACCAAAATTTATTGCGCGTTTTTTTTTCTGTCAAACGATGCGTTACACGTTAGAATATAAGGATTACCGCGTGGTAGTTGCCTACAAATGCTAAATAATTTACAATTGAATTTCTTCTCTCATGCTGTTTCGGTTTCTGTTTCATCGACCAAACGACGACTGTGACGTCATGTTGACGTTTACTTCATGTGATCTACTAGAAAAACTGTAATATAATCGCTGATGTGCAGTTTTAATTCACTACGACATTTAGTCCAGCCTCTTCCAAGACATGGAATGACAAAAATTGACCTGTCAGCAATTATATAGCCGATTTCTTGCGCCTCACATGACCTAAAGACCAACTACGCGTCACAGCCATCGTTCGACTGCTTAATGGTTTTTCACGTATACGAATGTCTAACGCATGGTTAAAAAATAAAACACGCTAACAAAAATTTGGTGTCTATAGTCCTTTAAGGCGGAGCTCAAGCGTCTGGAAAGTTTTTTTTTCCGCCGGCCGCAGCTCGGGTGCGTACGATATTAGACAGCAATTGCCCTAGTCGCACGATGTTTTACTTCCGTTTCTTTTTTGCCACCGCCTATTATAATTATTTTTTATTCCTTCGGCTACAAATGACAGTGTCCATCTCCTGAGTACTTTATGCATTTCCCGTTTCTTTTTGGTGTTTCTGCTTTGTTTGCTTTTCTCTTCCTCAGCAATCCTTCATTTTTTGTCCTTTAATAAAATTCAACACAAAAACTCTGCCTGCACCCGATTTCTTGGCCGATCTCCATATGTGGGCATGCGCCATTGTACGAGGCTAACAACAACAACCTCCTGCCGACTGAGGTGCAGAATGCCATATGACAGGTCTCAATAGCGGCAAAGAGGAAGCGAGTAGATCACGTGGACGTCCGGCAGGCCGTAAAATTAAGGTGCGTTGTAGTCGTCATTGCTATCCCTTCTAAGGTCCGATTCCAATTCCGTGAACACTGCACCTTCCCCATTCAAGTAATTTCATTATGCGCGCTGCTACAGTAGGCGTTTTTATGACAGGTTCTTTTTACCAAAAGATGGCAGGCTCCGCGGCGTCTTTGAAGCCGCTGGGTGGGGTTGACGTTGCGTTTCTCCAGTCGCCAAGTTGAGTAGTCTGGTGGGCTACTTTGACCATGACTGTCCAGTGGCTACAACCCCATCCCTGGTGAGCGCCAATAACAGTTTTCCCGATACGGAGATAGGTCTATGAACTGCCCAGAGAACGGTTTGCCGAAGAAAACTGCCATGTGGCTTTCGACCTGGTGGTGAACTCTTTCCAAAGTCGAAGGTATAAATAAGCGCGCGAATAGCAACGTCAATGGTCTTTCATCGTTTTGCGGTCGATATATCTCCGCAGCATACTTCTATCGCACTAGATTCTGTACTTGCCGCCATCTACCCGGCTATATTTTTTTGCATTCGATTGGTTTGTTGTGCTGTGCTGTGTTCGGGGACTTGAGAGGTTTAACTATATTGAATCACTGAATGCATGTCATTTCTCAGCGAGTCTATCCTGCATTGCTATCTGTGCGCACTTTTGTGTGATTTATTTTGCTTTGAGAAAAATAAAACGTTACATTTTCGATGAAGACCGCATTTATCTTACCATGAATTTCCTTGCATGCCTACGTTGCTGCACTCCATAAATTGGTGCAGGACACGCATTCTGGGGCGTATAGCCTTCGTGATGTTGCTTGTGCACCGGAAAAACTGATAAAAGAAACACACCGTGCGCATCATCGGAGAAGTCATGCATGGGACAATTAATATGTAGATGTGATCGCGGAAAATTAATATGATATGGCGTAAGCGTTACCTGAAAAAAATTAAACAGAGACTTCTGGCTCTTTTTGAACTGTTTAGTATTATCACTTATGGCTAAATTTGGGCTACGCGTAGGCCGATTTGGCTACCTCTGTTCGGAGCGATCTGGCAACCCGGGACCCCGCGGCATGCGCCTCCCAGCCATCAAGGACGGCAGAACTGTGCGCGTGGTGCTTCCTTGGTACATCTTTGCTCTTGGAATATCTCCCTTCGACATGAGGACGCCTCCTGACTGGTCCATGTGTGATGATTTTGAAACTCTAGAGCCAGTGCTTCGGTCATGCATAAAAATGTGCAACAATGCATAGCAAAGTACAAAAGGCGTAAACAGTGCTAGAACTCCTACTTTGCATCTGGTAAACAATGCAGATCACCAGGCTTTTTTTATGCGGTCTTATTCGAGGCAACCGGCGTTTAAGTGTACCGTTTCAGGTTCAAAACTATTCTAACCGTTTCAGGTTCAAAAGTATTCTAATACCCCTGTCACACTAGCAAATTTAATGTCATTCGAATCGAATGACATTAGCACCTAATGTCATTAAATGACTGCTACACCGGAACATCTAATGACATTAGGTTCGAATGACATTCGCCATCGAATGAGTTAGGGGAACTAATTCGCATTCGATCTCGAACCGAATGCGTACTCTGGACACCAGATACGCAGCAGGAACAAGCGACGCGAAAAATATAGTGTGCACACTGCCAAACTTAGAAAGTGCATTTATTTAGTTCTGCTAAAAAAAGTTAATGTTTGTGTGAATCTGTTCACACTAGAGGCTGTCGTGGATAGCTGTTACTCTCGGTGTCAGCAGCCTACCGCAGCGGCCGAGCGTGAAGCAGCGTCTTTCCCGCGACCGTCGGTCATTTTGGGATGCGTGATTCTTGCTGGCTGGCGTGCCCTGTTTGTTAAGCTCGAAGGTACTTAAAGACGTAACTGAGCAGTTCACCTTTTGGAAGTCATTTCCAAGCTCCGCGCGTGTCCGCGCGCCGCCATGTCAGCCATTTTGTTTGTTTACATTTATCGGATTTGTGGTTGACTTTGTACTTGGCTTGGCTTTTGATGGCTAAAGTGGTGCAGAATGACCGCAAATAATATTTTAAGCGTATAATACGGCACACAAATGTTCTCACCCGCTTTTGAAACACTACACAACAATTTCAAACATCTTTTATGCGCGCCGATGACGTTCGGTTGGACTATTTTTTTTTTCACTGATCGTCGATGCCATCATTTTCGAATGACATTACTTTTTTCCGTGTAGCACCGAGAGAGACCAAATGACATTCGATGCATCGAATGACATTCGATGCTTCGAATGCCATTAGGTTCGAATAACATTAAATTTGCTAGTGTGACAGGGGTATAAGTTACAAGCTGCACGCAACCTCGATGCGGTTACATGCGGGGCCGAAGAACTGAAAAAAAAAACACGCCGTGCGGACCATCTCAGAGGCAATGCATGGAAACGATATGTAGATATGAACGCGGAAAATTAATTTGATATGCCTAAAGCGGCAAGTCGATGAACACTTCCTCCGTGTAGGTACGATGCGCCTGCGCACTCAGCCTCGCTCCCCGAAGGATGTCGAAAAGGGGCATCATCTTCATGCTCCTGGTGCTGGCTCTCTCCCCGTCTCGAGCCGACTGAAAGAGTGTCAAGCCGCGAAGGACAGATGGTGGGAGAGCTCAAAGGATTTTAAGAAAACTTGAGAGAACCTGAAAAAGCTTCCAGCTGTTAAGAAGAGTCCCCGAGAGCCCCCCCCCCCCCCCCCCCCCCCCCCGTCCTGCGATTATTGTAAACAGGACCCCTCTTCCCGGTATCTTCCCGGCAGGCGCAGGAATCTGACATGCACAGATATCTGCGCCCCACTCGCGCCTGCTGCGGGTCCTAGCTCGCGCATGCGCTCAGAGCCTCCAGCGTGCATCCGTCCGCCCGTACGCCTAGGATGTGTCTATCTAGTTAAGCTTAAGGAGTTCCCCAAAAATAAAACAAAGGTTCCAGGCTCTTGTTGGGAAGCTTAAAATTTTCGCTTTTGGCTAAATTTGGGCTACTACGTAGGCCACTTCGGCTAGCTGTGGTCGGAGCCTTCTGGCAAACTACGCCCTCGCAGATGTCTCCCAGCCTTCACGGACAGCAAGCGTGTACGCGTGGTGCTCCATTCGCACTTCCTTGCTCTTCGATTATCTCCCTTCCCCCTAGGGACGTACCCTCACCGCTCCGTGTGTGGTGATGTTGAAGTCTGGAGCATATACTTCGGTCATGCATGACAAACTGTAACAATGCATAGCAAATAACAGCACGGATAAGCAGTGGTAGTGCTCCTACTTCGCAATTCGTTAACTATGTATATCACCTGACATTTTTTTTGATGCAGTCTTATTGGAGGCAACCGACGTTTTAGTGTAGAGATTCTGGTTCAAAGCTCTAGTAAGTTACAGGCAGCATGGTCAAAATTCCTTATACTCCTTCCGAAGGTGATAAAAGAAGCCAAATCAGCGTCTGTACCATCCTGAATCCCGCCGCAGTGAACAGGAAGGGAAACAAGTACTCGTTGTGAAAAATGAAACATTTTTTAACCCAATGAAATATTAGCTCAGTTATTTTCAGCCGCTCAACACATATGGGAGGCATTTCGATCGAGCCACAGTCGATCGCTGTACCTCCCGCACAACCACACCGAACGTCCACTAAATCAAACCCCGTTTTCTGAAGTTTCCTCCCTTCTCCAGTGCCAGCTCAACTTGAACATTGGTGTTTCTGAATAACCGCATTGCCACTTGTTTCTTCAGCAACTTCTGAGTCTGGTTCAGTTTAAAGGAATAATTGACAAACTGCATTTAAAAAATGAATTCGGACGAATTACCACACCGCGAAAGTGTAGACAACAACTTTTTACTTTCAAGGAGTCACATGACCTCTTAAGCTTACAGATGTTAGAGCAATTTTCGGTTTTTCACAAGCAACATAGAGGATGCATTGAGGCGACGACGGTAAGATAGGAATTTTTTAAAAATTAAATCGAACACTCAGGATTGTTTACGTAATGTTCATGCAGTTGTAACGAGAAGAAAAACAAAACAGAGCTCACTTTACTTTTAATTTTTTGCCTTTCTATAGCTTCTAACTGAAAATTTCTCAAAGGAAAAATAAGAAATTCCCGGCAAACGCCCACTCCACCAGGTCACCACTCATCACTGGTGTCCACGATGGCACGTCGGACGGCATCCGTCGCCCTGCGTAGGGGAATGAGAAGTTCTTGAGGCTGCGAAGCTGACTAACTATACTATACTTCACTCCTAAGCAAACAATAATCTGTTTCCATGATATCCGATTGCGTTTCAAAGGAGTTTTAGTTCACTCAATGTTTGAAAGCGTTAGCAAGCGGCTAGATACAAATCCGAACACACCGATCCCCTATTCCTCTAGTGCGTCGTGCGGTATTCATAGCAAAGTTTTTATACTCTCGCTAAGCTCTCTCTACGGTGCCTCTCCCTCTAGCTTACATTTTTAAAACATGAAAAGCTCACCATATTTCCTTCCTTACACAGACGAGTATCACTTGAGCTCGACAGTAAAAACCTCAACATTTTGTCTAATACTGAAAGCATTCTAAATTTGTTTACTTTAAGTTTCTCTAATCTCGAATATCTCGAATCTCGACGTTCTCGAATATTTCGCAAAAACAGCCTTAACACGGAATCGAACGTAGGAGACTGGATAATCGGAAATATGAGTTACCCTATCCATAGCCCGCTTGAGCAGCTTTTGGCTGTCCATGGCTTCTGCTGGCAGGGGTGAATTTGAGATGCTTGAGCATAGGGACAATGCTGGCGCATGGCTCGAAGGTTACACAAGCTATGCCCACAAGCTACTCACAAATTTGTCCAGAAGAGGCAATGGTCCAAGGAATGAAAGCAGAAAGGGGCTGCTTCTTACATCATGCCCACTTTTAACCGTGGGAAAATGCATCAGTGCTCGCTAGGAAAAGCACAGGGGTTAATTTGCTGGCGAAACCTGTTTATCAAGACCTACATTCTTGGTGAAGGGCGCTTCCAAAGCTCCTAACATTACACCGAGAAAAAAAAATGGATGGAAGAAAAATGGAAGAAGCCTTTGAAATCATCCACACAGCCATCCGCATGTCTGGCTGCAACATTGCTTTCCAGTGCTTATTCCGTGCCTCACGGGTGTTATCATGCATACTTAAAAGCTAGTAATTCCATTGTATGGAAGCGAAAAGCTGCGCCCCCAGAATCGGGCGCGGCACACACGAAGTATTTGTTCACCATTTGAATGTTGGCCGCCTGTCATGACTGCACAAAAAGCGTCCCTATCTTTCGCATTGCGCTAGCGACTGACCAAGCCCCACAAAATTGGTTTAAAACTCCCCTGTGCGGGCATGGATTGAGGGTTGAAAGCAGCCCCTTACAATACTGTGGCCGCACAGGGCGCACGTAGAAATGAGTATGGAATGTAGGTGCACCCAGCCAGGAATGCCAAGGAGCGAACGGAAATAGAGCACTTTCTTTTCTGTAGCACAAAGCTTACGTTCTGACGATGACGAGGCTGGGGCGCGGGACGGAGCTCTCGTGCTAGGCCAGTGGCCATTAAATCATACCTTATTCATCGTTCATCGCGTCCCATTCTTCGGCCGGTCCCCACATAACAATATATTTGTGCCTTTATTCACCCTGTCTCACGTCAGCTAAATAGGTGCAAAAGAAATAATGAGGTGAATGTGGCATGAGCTGGCCGCAAACGTTTAGAAGTGGCAACCAATGCGTTTGATACTAAAGCAACGAAAGCTGTGCCCTTCTCCACAGCAGCTAGCCACTTGCATTCATGATGGCGCAAGCAGAAGACAGCCTAAATAGGGGAAAAACATTGTTAAGAAAGGTTCTTTTTCTTTTTGCTGGGGCTGAATTTCGCGCACCTAAAAATCCTTTTTTTCTCAGCTGAAGTTTGGACAGAGAGGGCATGCCGTGTGTACCTGAGGGATTGCTACAGTACTGGATGCGTGGAAGAACAACTTAATCCGGGGGTCAGTTTCAGCGTCCAATGCCGGTGAATAGATGGAGTGCTTCAAATTCAACACAGATTTTACTGTTAGGAGGCGTTAATTATACTTCGACGTGCTCTGTGCACATCTCAGATGTGCGGCAAGGCGGGCATCATCTGCACTACACAGTACAATTAAAAGACTATTAATTCATTGTTACTAAAATTAACTAATCAACTTTTATCATTCTTCTTTTAGGGCGGAAGACTACACTGCAAAACTGAAGGCTCTCAACATCTAAAAGGCGCTGAGTTTTTTAAAAGTTGGAATTGGCATTGTGGTTCGTATCCAGGTCGTGAAAAACACGTTTCTGAAGCTCGTTATCTTCGGCTTCCCATATTGCACGTCCAACATAAAGGGTCGATTTGATGTTAAATCCTAGAAATCCATGTTATGCAAATCATTTGTATCGTGGCGTAGATGATGTTGACGTTTCGCTGACGACGCAATACGTACCGACGGCCCTTGAGAAATGTATGAGTGACTGCCAACTTAACGAGTGTCGGAAATATCTTTCGTTCGTTATCTGTCTTCCATTCGGAAATTTTAAAAAGTTCTCGCACTTTCCATGTAAAATGTACTGTTGCACATGACCTTTTGCTATGAAAAATTTCGAAAAGCTCATTAATAGTATCAGTTAATAAATCTTTTGTTCCTTTCGGCCCTCGCGGCGGCAGTTGACGCCACAACACAAATGTTCCGCTCGCGCCTCAGTAACAGAGGTAAAGGGTATTCATTTTTTCTGGCATAATTGTTCCACTGGTCTTGTTGCAATCGCCATCACTGTTCTCTCATTTCCAGTCAGCTGCGCAGTCTAAGGAAGAAGTAGCATCATGGTAGGCATGGCTGAAGAAGCCGAAGTGTAGCAAATATATAGATTTATATCTCAGTGTCTATACCTGCTTTAAGCTCAAATTTTCAATTATTTTATGAAACTCTTATCCAAGCTTACATCTGCGCCGTAAGGAATGAATGCGTAGAGGCGCCGGTGCACCACGCTTTTGAGAGGTTCGATTTTGGCACCAGCAGCGCAAAATGGTTGCCGGCTGTGGCCATTGTGTGAAGATAGGTAATCTTTGTAGAAGAGCTCCTAGTTTTTTATTGCATTTATACTGATGAGTTTTTGCACTCTTGACTTGAATATGCCCGAGGATAATAAGGCGGAATCTCTCACCAGCACTTACTACAAACTACTAGAACATGTAATCCTTTCTCAGTTAGTTAAAGTTTTTGAATCAAATTCATTTTTCACCGCGTCTCAACATGGTTTCCGAAAATCATATTCATGTGTAACGCAGTTTATATCCTTCACGCACAAGCTCCACAAACATTTCAGACCGTTCATCTCGTGCATACTGCATTTTTTCAGATTTCTCTAAAGCATTCCACAAGGTTTCACACGAGCTCTTTCTTTGCAAATTAAAACAGTGAAATATTGGCTACAGTCTTCTAAAATGGATTGAATGTTTCGTTACTAATCGCTCACAATTTCTTGCAGCTAACGGCCATAACTCCCCGCTAAAGCATGTGCATTCTGGTGTGCCACAAGGATCAGTTCTCGGGCCACTTTTTTTTCCTTATCTGCATAAAAGACATTGCCTCTACTGTGTCTTCTAATATTCATCTTTTTGCTGATGAATGTGTTATCTTCCGTGAACTAAGTGACGCTAACGATACTACGATTCTGAAAAATGACTTAACTGCTGTAGTCATGGAACTCAACACAAAAAAATGTAAAATCATGCACGTATCTCGTACAGATTCTGCCCTCATGACTTACCACCTTAATAACACTGCTCTGGAATCCGTTCGCGCTTACAAGTACCTCGGAGTATATGTCACGAGTAACTAATCCTGGGCTAGTCACATTAATTATATCATCAGTAATGCTAATGGCATGCTAGGTTACATCCGCCGTAATTTTTCCAGCGCTCCATCTTCCCTTAAATTGCTCGTCTTCAATACACTAATATGCCCTAACCCTAAACCATTCTCTTGAACTTGTTCGAAATAATTACACTTGCTTTAACCTTTCTAATTACAACCGAACAGCCAGTATATTAACCATGAAAAACAGCCTTGAGCTTCCTTCTCTAGAATCGCGTTGTAAAATTTCTCGCTTAGCATTATTTCATAAGCTTTTTCATCATTCCATACTGCTTTTATTGTTCTTTGTTGTATACTTTAACCACTCCCCTCAGTAACGCCTCTGGCCCTGAGGGTAAATAAAAAAATAAATAAATAAATGTAGCTTGTACTCAAAAATGGTTTGTTGGTTTATTTATGTGGTTTAATGTACAAGGAAAATGTTGGGATTGAGCCAGGAAATGACATGAGCCCACTGACGTTAAACAACCAGACGAAAGAAAGAGTGAGAATAAATAAAATCTTGACCTTCTGCACATATTCCTCTCTTTTGACCGATATTTCCCTTCTATCAGCATTGATAGGTAGCTACAAGAAGCTTTGGCCGCATGCGCACTGCAAATCGTGCACCACCGCCGTGCAACACGTGTCCCCAGCAGGCTGGGAACAGAGAAGTGTGTTTGGCTTCTTTTTATTGAGAAGGTGTGTACTGTGCGCTTATGAACAGATTCTGATTTTTACACGGCCGAGAGATATCCGTGGCCCATATGGCAATGGAGGAGATGGAATTTCTTGTCACCTGTACATTTCGTCATGATGCAGACACTACCAATTAGCTTTCATTTTCTGAACAGAGGCGCGAGCCATATTTATTGTGCCTCGCGTGTGCTGATCACTTAAATATGCTGGGCTCTGCGCTAAGCGTTCCTGAAAGGCTTTATGAACCACGAGAGAAGACGACATTACATACACAGGGTAAGCTTTCATCTTGATCACAGTTGCCTTGCAAGAAGGCTATTAGAATTGATAACATGTGTATTGTGAACGGGACATATGATCATATAGGCCAACCACCTGTCTCGGCCAAGTACGGGGAGAACTGTTATATAAAGCAAGGTGAAGCGGAGGGAGTAGCTTTTTTTCTGTCTAGTGCAATACTAACCTATGCCTCTCAACGTAAAATACAAGCCGCTTTAGTGTCCTCGAAGCAAAAAACAGAGCACTTTTCCGTACACTTCTTTGTTGAGAAATGAGCTAACCAAAGCGGTCCCTGTCAGATTTTACACCTACTGAGTGCCATTCTATTCTGATGACATACCTCTGAATCCATTAATACTTGCACCGCCCAGCTTTCGTTTTATACAGCTTGGTTATGCGAAATTTGTCATTGTCGAAAGACAGAGCTACGATATCCGTAACGGAAATGAAAAAAATCAGGGCCGAAAGGGTTGAATGCTATGATATCAATATTAGCTGCCTCATCGTAAAGCTTAGCGACATAAGTTTTACGGTTTTTAAGAGAACAATGTTTGGAATAATCGAAAGACCTTGTATACAGAGGAACCTCCAAGCGACATATCGCTCCCGGTTAGCTCTGCAGAGAAGCAAACCATGCCTTACTTCATGTGCTGCTTTGGGCATCTAGCTACAATTGCTTCCTGATCTCGGTGAACAGAACAGAAAACGCTCTTCCGAGCTAGAACATGGTTTTGCCACGCCGGTGTAATACGTCGCCACAACCTCCTCTATGAATATAGCAATTACCCTTTGCCCTCTGTCCCGAGCCTCCGCAGAGCAACTGACCAAGGCGGTGGCAACACCTGTGACACAACTGAGGTTACTAAGTTTCTGTGGCTCCGGACAAGCCCTTACTGGAAACGGAAACTGGCAACACTTAACGCTAGAACCTAATCCAGTGGGGCTAGTCTACCAGCGCTGTTCGAGCAACTAACGGGAATTTATTGGAATGTCATAGGGTTGAGTGAGGTTGGGGAGACATATAAGACGTATACATTACTAAAAAGAGAGGCACGTACTTTGCTATTGTGGATTAGCGAAGAGATGAGAAGTATTTTCTGTATTTCTCATCAGTCAGGATATGGATAGCAACGTAAAGGAATTCAGTTGTAGCGATGACGATGAATTTTTATGGCGCAAGCTTGGCATCTCATGCTAAAGAGCAACATGGCACAAGGTGTTCCTTCTACTCAAGGTGAGATCAAAGACCCACTTCCTAAGCATTTCATCCAAACTAAGCCGAGCAACAGACCAGGGGAAAGCTTGTACCCATTGTATCATCGGTGGGTACTCGGTGCCACTGGATATCGAAACCCGCACCTCCCGCATGCGAGGCGGATGCTCAGACCACTAGGCCACCGCTGCGGTGTAATTCTATTGTATTAACGAGAGGATGGCAGGTGCCGTAAGTAGGCTTACTGAAAAGTACAAACTGCGGGAGGTACATGCTCCCCGCCTACGTCCAACCTTGATCACCAGATCGTCGAAAGCTTCAGCGAAGCTGTGTAATTCGCAATAATCAAGGAGAAACTACAGTACACTGTACTCATGGAGACTTCTATGCCAAGTAGGCAAGAAGCAGGATCGAGACCAGAGAGTAGGCAGCTATTGTCTAGGCTCCAGTAACAGCAGGAGGTAGTTAGTAGCAGAGTACGCAGAGAGTAAAAGTTCACTGACCACGAGTACCTTCTTCCGGGAACAAAAAGAACAGGGAAGGGACGTGGAAGAGTCCCAGTGGTGAGACTAAAAATGATACGGACCTCATACTGTGCCTCACCCTGGCATCGTGCAGGATGTGGAGGTCCTCGGAAAGGTGCGTGTCGCGCCAGAGGATTTCAAGGTCTCGAATTAGCGTCGACGTCAGGAGGAATGGGGAGAAACTAGAGAAGCGCAAGCCCATTAAGAGTTAGCGGCAAAAGGGAAGGTGGAAGAATTCTGGAGATCGCTGCAGAAATGATATTTGCCTTTAGCTTAGGACGACAACCTTAATTTTCAAGCAACGAACAATAATCTCAAGGGCCCCATTACGGAGTGCATAGTAGAAGTAGGTGGTAGGATGGTCTGACAGGATACCTGCAAATTCTCTCAGGAGAAGAAAGATCTGATTAAGAAAGGCCAAAGTTTGAAAGCATCTAACCGCACAACAGTGTAGAAATTTAATATGGAGAGAATCGAGCATGCTCTAAAGAACAGAGGAAGCCTAAAAGCGATGAAGAGCAAACCAGGCATAGCACTGCAGAGACAAAGAAGGCAATGTAATTAGCAATATGGATCAGATATTCAATGTAGTTGAAGAGTTTAACTAAAAATATATACGTTAGGCAATGTATAATTAGGATGTTTATACAGATTAATTCTGGTGTCCCCCCGGGCGCCGGCTTATCCCCGCTACTCTTCCTCATTTACGTCAATGATCTCTCAGCTAATATAGACTCTAAACTAAGACTATTTGCGGACGACTGTGTCATCTATAGTCCGACTCGTCATCTCACCGATAGCCACCTACTACAAGAAGACATTTATGCAATAGCCACATGGTGTGACTCTTTGCTCATACATTTCAACATGGACAAATGCCAACGCTTGTCGCTCTTTCCCAAACGAACAGTAATGCAGCATTCATACACCATTAACGCTACCCCAGTTGCCAAAACATCATCCTACAAGTACCTTGGATTATATCTTTCCTCTTCGTCATCTTGGGTCAATCACGTCCAAACTATGCTCTGATGCCTCACGTGTTCTATTTACAGCGAAATCTCATATCAGCCTCCCCGGAAGTGATAAAACGGGCTTATCAATCTTTCGTCCGACCCAAACTAGAATTTGCATCATCAAACTGGCACCCACCTCAAGCCCAACTCACCGCTGAACGCGAAGCCATCCAAAATCGTGCAACCCGCTTCATCACTTCTGCATACGCCATATATATCAGCATCACTGCGCTTAAACTCTATCTCCCTGCCCACTCTAAAGTCGCGCAGCATCATCTAACGTCTTTGCCTACTGCACTGTTTTTTTTACCACCCTGCTTCTAGACACCCCTTTGCTGCAACCACCGCTCAGAACGTCCAAATGCCTAAGCCACAGCCTCCCCATAGCAGGTATCAGGAGCCGTACTTAAGCTATGAACAGTTCCTTTTTCCTCGACGCTATAACTCTCTGGAATGCCCTATCTGACAACATAGTTTTAAGTGACGATCGCAAATCATTTCACACAAAACTCGCCCGTCATTTCCACGATGTGTAAGCGTTTCATCTGTGTTATCGTCTATCATTCAATCACTTTCAACTTTGCTTGCCGCCGCACATGCGTTTCTTGCGTTTTCCGCACCATCCCACGAATACCTCGATGCTGTTTGTTTATTTATTTATTTCTCTTGTGTTTTATAATTTGTAGTGTTATTGTTAAGTGTCTTCCTTTATCATGCTTGTATTTACCCCAACTTAAGTAATGCCCTCAGGCCTTTAAGGATGAAATAAATTAAATGAAATGAAAGAGTGGCAGTAACGCACAGCAATGAGATATCCCACCAGTATCGAAGGAGGAAATAAAGGATGTCTTAGGAGCAATGCAAAGGGGAACAGCAGCTGGTGAGGAGCAGGTACCAGTAGATCTGTTCAGAGACGGAGGTAGAGTTTGCTTCCTAGCCAGTCTGGATACGTAATGTCTTAAGATCATGAGCGTACTAGAAGCTTTGAAGAATGCTAAAATCATCTAAATCCTTAACAAAGGAGACGCAATTGACATGAGATGTTATAGACTGATTAATATATTTGCGTTACCAGCAAGGAGTCTACGAAAGCAATGGCTAATAGAGTCAGGGCAACGTTAGACTTCGATCAGCCAAGTGATCAGGCAGGCTTTTGTTAGCGATACTGGACAATAAACCATATTTACAATATCAATCAGGTGGTAGAGTAATGCACAAAATATAGCAAACCTCTATGTATAACCTTCGTAGATTACGAAAAAGCATTTGATTCAGTCGCAATCTCAGCAGTAAGGCGAGCATGGCGGGTATCTGGGTGTAAGAAGAGCCACATGAAAAATGCTGAAAAATATCTCTAAGGGTTGCCAGACACCATAGTCCCACGAAAAATCAACAATCAAATTTCAATAAAGGAGGGTGTCAGGAAGGAAGACACGATCTCGCCAAGGCTGTTCACTGCCTTTTTACAGCAGGTATTCAGAGGCCAGTACTAGGAAACACAGGGGAGAAGAGTTAACGAAGAATACCTTAGTAATACCTGATTCACTGAAGATATTGGCTTGCTAAGTCATTCAGAAGATAAACTGCAAAGCATGATCAATGTTTGTAAATGCAGAGCGCAACGATGGGCCCAAAAAAATCAGAAAACCAAACTGATGTTCAACAGTCTTTGAACATAGCGGCAGTTTACAGTTCGTAGCGAGGTGTTGGAAGTGGTAATAGAATCCGTCTACTCAGGACAGGTAGTGACCGCAGGTCCGAATCGCGGATGAGAAATAAATGGAAGAATAAATCTGGGGTGGAGTGCATTTGGCAGGCTCTCTCAGGTCACGAATGGCAGTGAAGCAATATTTCTCAAGAGAAAGGTTTACAACAGCTGCATCTTAGCAGTTCTCACCTATGGGGAGAAAAGTGGAGCCTAATGAAAAGGATTCAAATTAAGTTAAGGACTATACAGTGAGCTACAGAAAAGAAAATGCTAAGTACATGTAAAGTACCTACCACAAAGTGGGTCCGGTAACAAACGCGTGTTAATGACCTCTTAGTCGAAAGCACCACAGAAGAAATGGTCGTGGGAAGCGCCTGTAATGAGAAGGGAAGGGCAGGGGCGATGGTGCTTAAGTCTAACGGTCTGGATTACAAGAGAAGGCAAGCGCAGCAGGGTCCGGCAGAAAGTTATGTGGGCGGAGGAGAATGAGATGTTTGCGGGTATGAGGCGGCCACAGCTATCACAGAGCAGGATTAATTGGAGAGATATGGGAGAGGCCTTCGCCCTGCAGTAAACGTATAGTCAGGCTGATAATGGTTATAATGCTCCTGCTTCCCCCGCCTTACCAAGGGTTGAATTCGCCGGCAAAGGGTTGTCTATGCGGTCCACTCCAATCTCCCATATTTTTACAACCCAATGGAGAGTTGTGTACACGCACATATAGCAAGCCTAAAAGCGATGAAGAGTAAACCAGGCATAGCACTGCAGAGACAAAGAAGGCAATGTAATTAGCAATATGGATCAGATATTCAATGTAGTTGAAGAGTTTAACTAAAAATATATACGTTAGGCAATGTATAATTAGGATGTTTATACAGATTAATTCTGGTGTCCCCCCGGGCGCCGGCTTATCCCCGCTACTCTTCCTCATTTACGTCAATGATCTCTCAGCTAATAAAGGGTTGTCTATGCGGTCCACTCCAATCTCCCATATTTTTTGCAACCCAATGGAGAGTTGTGTACACGCACATATAGCAAGACGCCATTCACCCACCCGCACGCCAGCAGTGGCTAGTGGGAACCGCTCCGTACGAAGCTCACAACGCGGCGGCCGGACGCCCTCGGCGAAACAGCAGTCCCATTATCGTCATGCTGATGGGGGCCACCGCTGCCAAGGTTACCAGGGAGAGCCTCCCCACTCCCCAAGGTGGAGATGAGTGCAGCTCAATATCCCAAGCACCGGTCGCTGTCTGCACCAGAGATTGCATCAAACAACAGGTTCACAGAGTGAACAAAAAAATTATGTTACTACCAAAGCAAAGATCATCCCATCACAAACGTGGGTCACTGTAGTAATGGACGGATAAGTATGTATTCGCATGCATGATACTCTCAACACAGATTAGAGTGATCTTCATTGCCTCCTTACAGCGTTGCAGCCTTGTTTGGTGATGTCGATAAACTTGGCTCCATTTGATATTCCTAAGAAGGTGGAAACAGAGTAGAAAGTGCTATTGCGTGACCAAGGTGTTGTAAGAAACAAAGCATTTTCCTGCCTTACTATCTGGTCATAATGTTTATGAGAGCTCGAGAAGACACGAATAATGTTTTTACAAAATCATCAAAAAATTAAAGGTCTAATAGATAGTATACTCTACGAATTTGTAATTTTTAAGCATTATGCGTGTTCTCTCAGAGAACCAATTATGCACTTCGCCTGCGCTGTCGCTGCCAGGTCCGCCATTCCAGCGTGATTTACAGAAAAAATCGAAACATCTGCCATAATGGGCGCATTTCGTACAGGGCACTCTAAAAAAAGGTAAGGCAATTTGCTGCACACTGCACGCCGATCTTTCGGGTAGCCCTCTCGCCGACAGCCAGGGCATGTGGACCTCTGGTCAAACGAAAATCAAATTGCCTCAAGTGGCACAGACTATTCCAGCAAAAATGCCTAAAATCTAAAGCTAAAATCAGATAAACTGTAAGCTGTCCCTTCCCAGGTTTTAATTAGTATGACTAAAAGGCGCCAAATATATGTTTTCTACAAACAGGATATAGGTCGATAACGTCCTGGCGTTATAAGGAAGAATTGTTTAAAGGATTGAGTGTTTACTAGCGCGCCAACAAAATTTCACCACTTTATGTGCAGCACACACCTTGGTCATATGCCTTTGTCCATCGCAGAACCTATTTCCTTGCACATTGCTCGGTGACTTCTTAGTGCGAGAGAAAGAGCTAGAACTACAAAGTTCCAAAATCGACTAGTATTTTGTCTCGTATGAGTGCTTCAGCGGCATGAAGCTGCGTGTTAGCTGCGTAATATATTGAACAGGAGGGCACTGCATTAATTTCAACAACCTGCAGTTTTTCAACACGCACTAATATCGCAAAGCACGCCGATATTTCTGTGCGGCAGCCCTACCGAAATGCGACCGCCGCAGAAGACACATCGCGCGAGGCTGCTTCCACCTACCCCGTGCTCAAACGCATGACACTTTTACTACTGCGCCCCCTGGGCGGAGAGAATAACGCTGAATTCTGTCTGAAACTACTGTTACCAAAGCTCTATGAGTGTACTGGCCAGGTACCTGTCAGTGCCAGGAGTCCACAGAGCGGTTTCGTTAGATTCCAACCTTGACAACCGCACCATTCTTCGCCGTTGAGCCTTTCGTCCCCAGGATATCTTTAATACACGCGCTATTTTATTAATGTACAGCCTTTGTCAAAAGTAACCAGGCTGCACGTTTTTCTTCTCAGTCGTATAGTAAAGCTATATTGCCAGCCCTCAAGCTCAAAATCTCTGTATGGTAAGAAGAACCCTTGTCGTCACCTTCAAAGAACTTTTTGATCTTTAGGGAAGCTGTGAGGGCTCTGTTATACGAATGAGAAGCAAACCATGGAGCCTGGTTACTTTCGACAAAGAGTGTACCTTAGATTAGCGTCTGCATCGTCATCGACGCAAAAGCGCACCGCCTAACCAATGCGAGCTGAACTACACACTGACAGAGAGTTTCTGCGGCGGCGATCCCTAACGCATCTGGGAAAAGGCAATTATTCAGTATTACATCTGTTATTACCCTTCAAGTATTTTCAATGAAAAAAAAAGCAGAAATTGAGTGCTGCCAGCCAATAAAATCCAATGAGAGAAGCGTCGTGGCTCAGGACTGAATGTTACGCGCTATCCAGAAATTAGTTATTTTGTACAAATTTTTTAAAATGGAAAGCTTGAAACGGAAACGGGGATAGAACTCGAGTAATGCTTCCCCAACTATGAGTCAAAGAGAAGAAAAGCACCATGAAACGTATTTACGCTGGGCAAAATTGAAGAGCGTGTAACTGCCCGAAATCAAAGTATGTTAAATATATTTAGCGTGCGCTATGGGGCGCTGTGTTTAATGACGCAAATGCTATGCGTTAAGGGAATTGCTATGCATTACAATCCCTTTGATGAAAAAGTGTCAGCCAGTGTGTGTGTGGACACCTCACGAAATTTCGTTCATACTCTTCTCCCTTTCCCTCGATTACCCTTTTCTCCTCGTGCAGTACCATAGCAAAGTCATGTTTGCACCGGCCGATGTCTCCGCCTTCTTCTTCATTAAACATTACTTTCTCTCAAGGGAAGGAGGGGGGACCGGCTACTTGAAATCATGAAAAACATTATTTTGAGGGATCAAAAAACTTTAATGTGCAAATATCACAGACTCCACGAGATGCCCATAAATCTCCGCCCGGTGCTAGTAACGCGCCTTCCAGGTCACATTGACAAAACATGGCTGTATAATAGTACACTGTGCAGTCAGGGGACTCTGCATCCAGGGACCCCAACTAAAAAAGGTAAGAAAATAAATTACCGTGGTGGGCGCAGGGAAAACAGCTGACAGATCTTCCAGGCAGGGAGCTCTTGTAGTCGGAAACTCCCCAAAGCATCGGCTGCCCGCGGCCTACAGAGCTGTGCTGACGTCAGCCCCTGGCGCAGAGCTCCGAGAGAGCCCGCCCGGAGAGTACAACCGAGACGAAGAGGCACTTGGAGAAGTCGACGATCCGCTGCCGCCAATAGCTACCGGCAGCACGGGCCAAGGTGTGCGTGTTCCTTTCAGCATAAGTGGATATTGGAGGTTCAATGGTGGCAGCCCACCACCGACGCACGGGAGGAATGCCACATCCGCAGTGCCAAGAAGATGAGCCTGAAACCACCCGAAATACCTCGGGCGAATAAAGATGTAGTAGCCAAGTCGGTTGCAGAAATAATGCCTCGCCATGGTGCCTATGCGAAGCTTCCGAGGTCTGGAGGTGCAAACAGGAATGGAACGGAAACCTCGCGCCGTTCCTCTTTGTTTTCTCCCTTGTATACTTCGTGGCTCGTGCGGGAGGAGCTACGCTTAGACGGATAGGCAAGAGGCGTTGTTCTTCCTTTAAGTACGTTACTAGTCGAAAATAATAATTTTTCAGACCTTATCATCTCCTCACCTGGGAGCGGATTAAAAAAATTTGCGTTCTCTCGCGTTCGAGAGTAGATGCAGGTGGCGGCGATGAAAAACT